>NW_013954198.1:30908-34391 GCF_001266775.1 Austrofundulus limnaeus
TATCTATCTATCTATCTATCTATCTATCTATCTATCTATCTATCTATCTATCTATCTATCTATCTATCAATCATTCACATACAAAACAAAGTGAGACACTGTAAATGTGTGACTGAGGTTGTCTTGGTTGTAAAATAAAAGCTTGGACTGACCTGTAACTGTGAGATTGACCTTCTTAGTATCACTTTCAGGAAGAAGTGTGCACGTGTATGTGCCAGCATCATCAGACTGCAGGTTCTTCATGATGATGGACACATTTCCATTGTTGTAACKACCTTGGAGGAAGGACACTCGATCTTTGTACTTCTTATCCTGGTTTTTTAAGTTTGATTCACCACCAATGATGTCCTGTACAATCAAGCCATTGGCGTCTCTCCAGAAGACATTGTCCGTTTGAGACAGAGATTGTTTAAAGTTGCAGGACAGAGTGACGTCTTCTCCAATATAACCTTTAACTGTATCCTGGCAGTTCACTGAGAAACAACAAAGATTCACACAGATAAATATTCACTGATTCTGGACCTGTTCACCAATCAGACAGCTTTGACTGTGAAATCAACAGATTAATCAAATAATCTAAATCTACAAGGATCAGTTCAGTAACAACAAAGAGAATTCAAAAACAAAAATTGGTTTGTCATTTTTAAATAAATGTTGCTGCTTTTACTTTATAACCTGATATAAATTATTTATTCACCTTACATTAGGGAAACAGATGGTTGAATTTTTTAATTTAATTTCTTTTTACCATCTTTTTAATGTGAGGGCCCTGTCACACTACAAAGRTTTAGACAGCTTGTACCAACTAATGAAAAGTTTATCCAACACTAAAAATGTTTAAGCTGAAGATGGAATTTTTTAATCAAATTTACTGGAAGCCTCTTTTGGACCTATACATACCATAGGCGTAATTTGCAGGGGGGTTAGGGGGGTTAGGGGGGTTATGACCCCCACAATAAATTGATCCAGTCAAAAATAACCCCAATAAAATGACATTGTTTGCTCAAACACAATAGAAATTAACTGCTTAAGTAGACAGATGCAACTCTCTTGTTGTCTTTATGTAACTTTGACCTGATTAAAAAAATTTCAATGTCATATATCAATGCTTTAAGCATAATTACTAAAAATGGCATGCAGGGTTTGAGCATAACCGCCCCAATGGTAGACCTAAAGTTACACCCTTGATACATACTGTAAAGCTAACAACTAGATCAAATATACAGTATAGACAATATGAGTAAAATGGTCAACAACATTTTCATGTCAGCATGAGTTGTCTAAAACAGAGTATGACAAGTTTTTACCAAAGAAAATATTAGCTCCAACTGTTGTCACCACWGTCATTTTCTGATCAATAATTAATATCCTGTTTGACTGAAGCTGCCTCTGGTTCATCAGTTTTGCACCATTATTTGATGGAAACTAGGCTACAAACTGAAACTAACGGCTGAAAGTGACAGTAACTTACAAACTTATGACTTACCTGTATTTTTTTTTTTTTTTTTGGGGGGGGGGGGGGAATTAAAACAAAAAACAGATATATCAAACTAAAACCTAAATGTGAGTACTTACTGTACTTGTATAACACCTTTCTATCCAACCAGCATACTCAAAGTGCTTCACACTACAGTCTGCGTCCTCATTCACACAGCACACTATTATCTCTTTACAAAGCTAACTTGAACAATCAATCTATAAATTGTAAACCTCAGTGCTAATCACATTAATGCACTGATGGGACACATCGGACAGTGGAGGTTCAGTGTCGTGCACAGGGACACTCTGACATGTGACTGAATAGCAGGGAATAGAACCACCAACTCTCTTGTTGATTCAAGATTTAGGTGTCAAAAAGGCATCTGTTGTTAAACTCCATCAGAGCTCTGAGCTTCTATCTGATGCTCCACCTCTTTTCATTTATCCAGCTGAGAGGATATCAGGTCAGGGTTTACATGTCCTCCTTTGACCTTAGAACCTCTGAACAGACCTGTGATGACATCATTTTAATGTCTGACACCATCTGCTGTCATATTTGAATCAGACAGAGTTCAATGAAATTGTAGCCTGATGTCTGATTCTTAGATTAATAACAATGTTAACAAACAGGAAACATGAACAAACACCCAAAGAAACTCACCTGATCCCCAACAGAAGAGCAGCACCAACATCAACACCTGAGGTCTGCAAACAGAAACAAACCAAATGATGCCAAGTTTCTGATTTATGAAAAAATATTGGAAAAGATATTTGTAAATAAATTTGACAATTTTATTGAAAAATATGAGTTATTGAATGATCATCAYTATGGGTTTAGGAGTAAAAGATCAACTTCATTAGCATTAAAAGATTTTGTGGAAAATATATCAGCAGCAATGGACAAGAAATTACATACTTTAGGTGTATTTATTGATGTACGTAAAGCATTTGATACTATGGATCATCCATTATTATTGCATAAACTGGAAAAATATGGTATAAGAGGTATCACTAAACAATGGTTAACAAGTTATAAAAATAATCGGCGTCAATACGTTGAAATTAATAATACTGAATCATATTGTAAAAAGGTAATCTGCAGTGTTCCACAGGGATCAGTTTGGGGGCCAAAGTTATTTATAATTTATTTGAATGACATTGTTAAAGTATCAAATAAGTTGAAATTTGTTACTTTTGCAGATGATACTAATTAATTTTATTCAGGAGATGATGAATTGCTATCAACTGTAGAACAGGAACTGGTATTATTAAAAACAGGTTTGATATTAATAAAATATCTTTAAAGGAAAGTAATACAAATTTTATGGTTTTCAGTGGAGTTAGGGTTAGACATAATATAAAATTAAATTTACATGGATTTGAAATTGAAAGAGTACCAGGAATAAAATTCTTGGGAATAATCATTGATGAAAAACTATCTTGGAAGTCGCATATAGTGTATATCAGACAAGAAATATCAAAATCGGTTGCAATTATTTTTAAAACTAAAGAATTGTTAAAGAGAAGTTGTCTGCATACACTTTATTTTTCACTTGTAGTGCCATATACTGTATGTCCTATTGTGTAGAGGTTTGGGGTAATGTTTATAAAACCAATAAAGATCCAATAGTTAAATTTCAAAAGAGAGTAATTAGATTAATAAATAATGCAGGTTTTTTTTTTCACTATTCTTAAAGTCTTCTGCTTTAAAATTTAGTGATATAGTGTATTTAAAAACACTGGAGTTATTATATCGAGTAAGAATAAATAGTCTTCCTGATGGTATTCAAAGATTTTTTTCTTGGGAAAATAATTATAATTTAAAGGGGTTCCTTATTTTTGAAGTACATAAAGTAAGAACAAATATCAATTACAGATGTGTTTCAGTATTGGGTGTTAAATTGTGGAATAATTTAAATGATGAAATTAAGTTTAGTGACTCTCTTTTAAGTTTCAAAAAGAAGTTAAAAAGTAAATTAAAGTTTATAGTAGTCATTTGTGATG
>NW_013954198.1:35588-35854 GCF_001266775.1 Austrofundulus limnaeus
AATAAAAACCTGAGTGAATTATTTTATCTGTTCAAATGATAAGTATTAAGAGCTTTGTGAGGCGTTCAGGTGATGTCTGTTTTCCCAGACTCTGCAGACAAACAGGTAATTAAAGCCCCGTCACATTATAAACTTTTAGAAAACTTAGTTATGCCAACTTCTGGAAATGTTGTTCAACAATGAAGATGTCTGCGTTGAAGCCTCTTTTGTATTTCTAAGCTACTATAACGTTTATGAGTAATTTATTCAATACAAAATGTTGTCAA
>NW_013954198.1:36854-37342 GCF_001266775.1 Austrofundulus limnaeus
GGTTTATTTTAATACAAATGAAAACTGAATTTCAACATAAAATTTATTTATTTATTAAGTATCGGATTGAATTTCACAGAATAAAATGAATATTAAAACAAACTGAAAAAAACTGATCAAAAATAATAAACTGACCCAACAGCATCAGGTTCTGAGTCTTAAACAGATACTGTGCAAAAATCTTAAACCAGCCTTTTTTAATTTTAGTTCTTTAGAAAAAAGCAAACAGATCATGCTGTTTATCAACTTGTGAAACAAAAAGTATCAATGAATAGATTTGTTTGTAAGAAAAGCTTTATTTTGAACTTTGTCACAGATGTTTTTGTTCATTTAGAACAACCCAAGTTCCAGTAAGAGGCTCAGATCAGCCTCCATGTTAAAGCTCACAGTGCAGAGATGGAGTTATGGTGGTTCTGATGCAGCAGTAAAATCAGCTGTGTGTCTCCACAGAGTTTCAGACAGACATTATCTGACAGTCAGGAGTTCTT
>NW_013954199.1:0-1040 GCF_001266775.1 Austrofundulus limnaeus
CTAAAATAACTGGTAGCCCACCTAAAATAACTGGTAGCCCATCTAACATAACTGGTAGCCCATCTAAAATAACTGGTAGCCCAACTAAAATAAATGGTAGCCCACCTAAAATAACTGGTAGCCCACCTAAAATAACTGGTAGCCCACCTAAAATAACTGGTAGCCCACCTAAAATAACTGGTAGCCCACCTACACACCAGCAAAAAGCAAGTTAGTAAGACAAAGATGTGATAAAGTCCATCATTTTAATTGTGTCTAACAGGCTGACTGGAACAGTCACTAACAGATTTTGAGCCATTATCTGATTGTAAACTGTTTAATTGAACCACCCAGGACCATGAATGGTGTAAATGTCACCGTGTTACAGAAACAAAACCATAGTGTCCAGTACAAAGCTTTCTACCAGCCACTGTGGCTGCTGGGGAAGAAGTTCACTTCCACCTGGGACTAGGACCATCAAGGACATGTACCATGGAAGCCAGGCAGCAGGTGAGGGGGGTCTCTGGTCCTGCTGAGTCTTGGGGTCTGAAACTAGAGCAGGACCTCACTGGGTGAGGAGAAACAGGTCCTGAGTGAGGAGGAGCATCTCCAACGACATGAAGCTGGGTTCAGCTCAGTCTGAAGATCTTTGACAGGTTTTGGCTTCTTTTTGTTCAGTTTCAGTCCTCGTCTCTGAAACATTCAGAGAACCTGCAGAGGTCTGAGGACTGGACCAGGAGTTTTATGATCATAAACAACATGGAGCTTTTATTTTGAAGGTGACCCTGATCAACAGCTCCATGAAGCATCACAGCACGTGCACACTCTTACCCACAAAGCCTTGCTTCTTGCTCTCCCACAGCGGTGCAGCTCGAACACCATTTGACACCAAAGCAAAGAAGGCCTTCTTCACCTGAAACATCAATCAATAATCACTGATCAATAATCACTGATCAATAATGACTGATCAATAATCAATAATCACTGATCAATAATCAATAATCACTGATCAATAATCACTGATCAATAATGACTGATCAATAATCAATAATGACTGATCA
>NW_013954199.1:2752-4103 GCF_001266775.1 Austrofundulus limnaeus
CAATAATCACTGATCAATAATCAATAATCACTGATCAATAATGACTGATCAATAATCAATAATCACTGATCAATAATGACTGATCAATAATCAATAATCACTGATCAATAATCAATAATCACTGATCAATAATCACTGATCAATAATCACTGATCAATAATGACTGATCAATAATCAATAATGACTGATCAATAATCAATAATCACTGATCAATAATCAATAATCACTGATCACCATCATTTAGCAGCTAAAGCTGTAAACAGATGTCAGTCCTGCAGAGCCACTAGCAGGTGCTGCAGCTGACTGGACGCCTCCGTTTGGCCCCGCCCATCCTGCACCAGAACCAATCAGAGTCTTACCTGCAGTGTGGTGTCAAACACCACMAGTTTGGAGCTGGTAGGGATGATGTCATAACACTTGTGACACTTCATGAAGCGCATGTAGATGTCCCGCTCTGACTCCTCTGACCCTGCAGACAGGTTAGAACCAGACCATCAGAACCAGACCATCAGAACCAGACCATCAGAACCAGACCATCAGAACCACTCAGTCCATCCCAAACCCATCAGAACCAAACATTAGTTCTCAGTGGAGTTCTGTACTGTAAATTTATGTACTACATGTACTTTATGTACCATGTGTACACATGTGAACCATGTGAACCATGTATGTGTACACATGTGTACACATACATGGTTCACACAGTACACATGTGTACACATGTGTTCACATAGTTCACATGGTTCACATGGTTCACATGGTTCACATGTGTTCACATGGTTCACATGTGTACACATGTGGACACATGTGTACACATGTGAACCATGTGAACCATGTGTACACATGTGAACCATGTGAACCATGTGTACACATGTGAACCATGTGAACCATGTGAACACATGTGCACACATGTGAACCATGTGAACCATGTGAACACATGTGAACCATGTGAACCATGTGTACACATGTGAACCATGTGAACCATGTGAACACATGTGCACACATGTGAACCATGTGAACCATGTGAACACATGTGAACCATGTGAACCATGTGTACACATGTGAACCATGTGAACCATGTGAACACATGTGAACCAAGTGAACCATGTGAACACATGTGAACCATGTGTACACATGTGAACCATGTGAACCATGTGAACACATGTGAACCATGTGAACAAATGTGAACACATGTGAACCAAGTGAACCATGTGAACCATGTGAACACATGTGAACCAAGTGAACCATGTGAACACATGTGAACCATGTGAACACATGTGAACCAAGTGAACCATGTGAACACATGTGAACCATGTGAACACATGTGAACCAAGTGAACCATATGAACACA
>NW_013954199.1:5921-9244 GCF_001266775.1 Austrofundulus limnaeus
GTAGTAAATATAATATAATACATACAATTCCCAGCTTTAACCTTAAAACAGAGTATATTATATATGTATATGAAAAAACAAACTACTAGTATTAAAAGCAAGAGAAGATGTTCAAACATGTATCAGGTGTTATAATGTAGATTACAGGTAGATGTGTTATAAAGGTAGCCCTGCTCCTGACCACAGGAAGTTAACAGACATCCGGTCATTAACGGTGCAGTGACGTCAGAGCGGCCTGTCCTGCCAGCTGCTCCGCACCAACMCGTCCCCACAGCGGCCGGCTGCTGTTGCGCATCACCTGGTACCAGGTAACCAGGTCACCGTGTGAAACACCGACACGGTGAAGCGGCATCAGCCGATCGGTGGAGCTCGGTGCGGACACAGACATGATGAACTGACACCGTGCTGCGTGCTGACRTGATGAAATAACGAGCGGTTTTGTTTTAAGTCGGTGATTGCTGGCCGTGATTCGGCGTACGGTTGATGACACGGACACCTGCCTGACCGTCGCCGTTCATCAGCCGCTCCGTGTCGCTCCTCTCCGCCGGAGGCTTGACCCGGGGATGGACAGACTCTTCACGGCTCCATCTCCCGTCTACACCCGGCTGGAAGTGATGCTCTGCCGGTAAACGACGGACTGCTGTTGGTTAAAGTGGCCTACGTCCGCCGCTCGGTGTTAACACTAGGAACTTCCGGGAAGATTTTCATAATAAAAGCATACAAGATTATTTTTCTTAGGCTGGCTACGTTTATACTATTTTAGTTTACAAATACAAGATAAATCCTGCTAATTAACTCTTGACATTATTTACCTTTTTAAAAACAATTAATAATAATTACTTTTAATCTATTTCATTTAATTAAAAACAAAACATTTAATAAAAAATTTCAGCAAAACACTAAATCATTAAATGAATGAAAGCTTGGATCTTAATCCAATCTTACTGCAGAATAGTGATAATAAAACAATTTTTAAAAAGATGTGTTTATTTTTTAGTAAAAGTCTGATAATAAAAACTAAGTCCTCGTTAATTTATTTGCAAACAGTAAAATTTATTAAGCATCTTGGAGTTCAGCAAACACACATCTGTCGGTAAAACAAGCACAAAGAAAAACTTTTTTTGAGAAACAAACAGCTGGATTCTTTCCTGGATGGAAACTCGAAAGTCAGGGCTGTGTCATTTATTTTGAAAGGTTATTTCCGGTGTACGGTTTTCTGTTAAATTTTCGGAGCTTTAAAGACTGGACGGAAAGAGCCGATGAAAGCCGAACTGCCCGGGATTCTTCAGGTTATATTCTTTATCTTTAATACAAACTTACTTTATTTTACAGATGTTTAAAGAAATTATTTTTAAATGTTTAGTTTTATATAAAAACATAATGACTAAATAACTGTGTTGTAATGGGATGTTTTAATGCACTGATTGTGTTTTTCTGTAGTTCTAACCATGTGTTATTGTGTGTTGTGTAGTGTTGTGTAGTTATATTGTGTAGTGTTGTGTAGTTATATTGTGCAGTGTTGTGTAGTTATATTGTGTAGTTATAGTGTAGTGTTGTGTAGTTATATTGTGCAGTGTTGTGTAGTTATATTGTGTAGTTCTATCATGTTCTTTGTGTTTTTCTCAGAAAGAACTCACTGATGCAGCAGCTCATCTCTTTTCTGTCTCTAACAGTTTATTATTAAAGACGAGGTCAACATCACCTGAGTTCACCTGAGCTCACCTGAGTTCACCTGAGTTCACCTGAGCTCACCTGTGTTCACCTGAGCTCACCTGTGTTCACCTGAGTTCACCTGAGCTCACCTGTGTTCACCTGAGCTCACCTGAGCTCACCTGAGCTCACCTGAGCTCACCTGAGTTCACCTGAGCTCACCTGTGTTCACCTGTGTTCACCTGAGCTCACCTGAGTTCACCTGAGCTCACCTGTGTTCACCTGAGCTCACCTGAGCTCACCTGAGCTCACCTGAGCTCACCTGAGCTCACCTGAGTTGGGTGTTTTCTCCAGTCTGACCACCAGGTGGCAGCAAGTGATGGGCAGAAACGACCCTGGATTAAAAAGCACAGCAGACAGACCTGCACCAAACCAGAACCACCTCCAAGGATCAACGCTCACCTGCTTCCTGATGGGAGGAGACACAGGTGTGGTTTGGGCCAAAGGAGGCGGAGCCGGCTGACTGCAGGTGGAGGAGGAGGTGAAGGAAGAGGAGGAAAGACCGGAGGCTCGCTGTCCGCTGTCAGGAGGGGAGGAAAAGGAGCGCAGCCTCCTGGTCTCCGGACGCCGTGGCTCCGTCAGGTACGTCTCCAGGTGGAAACCCCCCCCCTCCTCCTGACGAGAGGGGGCAGGAGGAGGAGGAGGAGGAGGAGGAGGAGGGGAGGACAAGCTGTAGGCTGTAGGGAGGAAGAGGAGGAGAAACAACAGTTGGTAAATGTGGCCTCCTGTAAAAAAAAGTTTCAACCAAGACCTGTCAGAACCACCTGAAACCTTCAGAGGTTCAAAACCTGGACTAAAGAACCAGAGAAGACCTTCAGACAGACCAGGTCCCATGTAGTCCACCTCACTAGAGGCTGTGATCAGACGTGTCCACAGCGGGCATGTTTCTGTACAGACGTTGAGGGTGGTAGTGTCATGGTCACAGTAATAAAAAAGGTCACAAAGAGGTAAAACAGCAGCAGATGTGGATTCCTCYGCAGGAGAAAGTAGTCCATGACAGCAGCAGCTGCTGGAGGATAAAGCTACAAATTACAGACTGTCAGTGAACACATCAGCAGCTCAGTTTCCTCTCAGTGAACACTGCTCCTCTACACTCTGTGCTGAGCCCGGAGCGTGACGCTCCTCAGATGACCTGAGAGTTATCAGTCAGACAGAACACGAAGAACCACAGGGTGATAAGAGCCGCTGAAGTTCCTCACTCTGACAGCTAATCACACAGCTGGAACACAAACAGGGATTACAGGCAGAGTTTCACGGCAGTGACGCACGCTGAGCCCGTCCTGACCAAGAACAAGATTAACTTTGTTTTTCAGACCGTTCTCTTTGTTCCTGAACTTTCAACACTCAGTCCTCACGCTGAGAGGAAACCTCGCTCAGAACGCTGTCTTTAACTAGAGTCAGGGTCTCATCAGAACCACATCAATCCTCTCAATCTGAGTCAGGAGGCCTGAGATCCAGAACAGCTGCCTGACTCTGTTCCTTCACTTTTAATCTCTACAGATTAGACTGATCACTCAAAGCTTCCACATTAATCCATCAATTTATAATTTCACCAAAACTTCCTTACTTCCATCCATCCATCCATCCATCCATCCATCCATCCATCCATCCAT
>NW_013954199.1:10514-12003 GCF_001266775.1 Austrofundulus limnaeus
ACATTGTACCTGACCCCTACGGCCCCTCCCACAGGTGGTGAGCCCATGGGAAGGGGGACCCACGTCTCCTCTTCGGGCTGTGTCCGACCAGGCTCCATGGGGAAAGCTCACCAGCACGCCCCACCTCCAGGCCTGGCTCCAGAGTCCGGGCGAGGGAACACTGAATCCATTTATGATACTCATCGTAAGGGGTCTTTGGGCTGCACTTTGTCTGATTCCTCACCTGCTGTTCAACAAAACAATCTTTAGATTTTACAACAAGAACTAAGAATCCTCCAACTCCTGACACAAAACCAAGGATTTGACCCTTTTACCCACTTACCAGAACCAGTTTGAGACTTCAACAGATTAGACTCAAGTCATTATAACCTGTGTTATTAGCTGCGTTTCCATTGCAAATGTGTGCAAAACTTTGTTGAAATTTTGTTAATGTCGAAAAACACAGTTTCACAATTGAGGTGTTTCCATTAAGTAAGAAATGCTATTAAAGTCACGTGTGAATATGTTTGTTCTCAACATTAGTCACTACAAACATGGCAGCAACAGATGAAAACATGCATCTTGCTACCACAACACTAGTGCTCATCATCAGCCATCGGAGGAGACGTTAACGTCTTATCGAGGCTTTCCATTGACAAGCTCCTTATACCTGGGAGCGGCTACGTATGCAGCGTTTTTGGGAAATTGTAGCTGGTGAGTTTACTTCTACTTCCTGTTGTCTTCTTCTTCGTCGTCTTTTTCGCCAGAAGAAACATCACGTGACTCCTGTGATGCGAAAACAGTGTTTCATTGCAGTTTTGTGTAAAACACTAATTTTGATACAGCCAAAGAACCACCTCATCCTAGCACAAAAACATTTTGTCAAAAAAGGAAGTTTCTTCAAAATTGATGTGTTTCCGTTAAGAAAATTGATTTTCGAAATTCTAATTTGCGCATTTTCATGGTCAATGGAAACACAGCTTCTGTCTCAATAATAAACTGAATGTTGGAATAAAATCACTGCTGGTGACAGAACCACTGCTGCTGTAGTTCTGCTACCAGCCTGACCCAGTCCTCAGAACACAGAACCTAAAGATCAGATTTAACCTTGAGCTCATCTCTGGTTCATCCTGCAGCTCTGAAGGTCTCCACTGGGGGCAGCAGAACTCAACTGACACACAAACAGGAAGTAAACAAAGAGCATGAAGGTTAGGATCAGCTGACAATCAGACAGCTGTGGTCAACAAAACATCTGGTAAACAAAACATCTGGTCACAAAACATCTGGTCAGAAGAACATCTGGTCACAAAACATCTGGTCAACAAAACATCTGGTCAACAAAACAACTGGACACAAAACATCTGGTCAGAAGAACATCTGGTCAACAAAACAACTGGACACAAAACATCTGGTCAGCAAAACATCTGATCAACAAAACATCTGCTCACAAAACATCTGGTCAACAAACCATCTGGTCAACAAAACATCTGGTCAGCAGAACATCTGGTCA
>NW_013954199.1:14313-17509 GCF_001266775.1 Austrofundulus limnaeus
GTCAACAAAACATCTGGTCAGCAGAACATCTGGTCAACAAAACATCTGGTCAACAAAACATCTGGTCAGCAGAACATCTGGTCAACAAAACATCTGGTCAGCAGAACATCTGGTCAACAAAACACCTGTCAACAAAACATCTGGTCAGCAGAACATCTGGTCACAAAACATCTGGTCAACAAAACATCTGGCCAGCAGAACATCTGGTCACAAAACATCTGCCCAGCAGAACATCTGGTCAGCAGAACATCTGCCCAGCAGAACATCTGGTCAGCAGAACATCTGGTCAGCAGAACATCTGGCCAACAGAACATCTGGTCACAAAACATCTGGTCACAAAACATCTGCCCAGCAGAACATCTGGTCAACAGAACATCTGGTCAGCAGAACATCTGGTCAGCAGAACATCTGGTCAACAGAACATGGCATCATCTGCTTGCCTAGCTGCTCCCTGCAGGAGTCTCTCTCAAAGACCCTCTGCCTCCCAGAAGAGATCTGAACATCTCATCATCATCCTGTCTCCAAACAGTCCACTCCAGCAGGTCTCATCCTGAGAACCTTCTGTCTCCTGACCCATGTCTCCGTCCACTCGGCCCTGCTCCTCCCTGAGGTTCTGCTCTCTGTTTTGGATGCTCAACCCCAGGAAGGTAAAGAACCTCAGAACCTGTCTCCCTCTCAAGTCTCACTGTGTCTCAAGTTCCTTCTCCACAGTGGACCTCCAGCCCTCCAGGCCCTACCCTAAGACCTGACCTCATCTGTCCATCTGTCCATCACCACTGAGAAGTCTTGGACCTGACCCCTACAGGTGGTTGCTATGTTACCAGAGGTTTGTCTTACTGGTGTCCAGAGGACTGATTGGGTCAGAGGACCGATTAGTCCTTCCAGTCATCTGACCACCTCCTTGTCTCCTGTCTGCCTGTCCCTCACAGCAGGACGTCCTGCGACCAGTCCACCTTTTCCTGAAGGACAGGGGAAGCAGATGAACGTTAAGAGGACCGCAAGGCTCAGATCGTCTTCTCGTCCACTTCTTGTCCACGTCCCTCTGCATCCTGTCCACATGTCCTCCCACTCTGTCCTCCATCATAAAACTGGACATCCTGCGGTCCTTCCCCCTGCCTGTGTCCATCCTGTCTGTCTCCGTTGGTCCACACGGCTCAGATGTCCTCCTCATCATCCGTGTGTGTCTCAGGTCTGTCCTCATGTCTTCCTCCTCCTCTTCCTCCTCTCCTCCTTCTGAAGCTTCGCTCCTCCTCCTCTCCATCCATCTCTCCTTGTCCTTGGCCTTCTTCAGCACCAGGCTGCTGAGACGCTTCATGGCTGTGGATCAGTTCCGTCTGAGAACCTTCAGAACCGGGTCAACAGAAACCAGGATCCTCACAGAAAACTGAACCCAGTGGACTCCAGTCAGTTCACCTGTGGGTTGAACTGGTTCCAGTCCAGCTTCTGTCTCTTTAAGAGCTGACACAGGCTCCTCCCCCTGGCTCTGATTGGCTGTTTTAATGCAGACGTTGATGGGAGCTAATCACATTTACTTTAACTGAGTTAAATATATTTAATGTGAGTTTGATTACCTGAAGAGAACTAAACCAAAACAACTAAATGTTTGATCTAATCTAAGATATGAAAGAATTTATAACATTTAACTTGAACAGAATTTCACAGATTATTTCAAACTGTTCAAACAGTCAATTATCTAATCAAACTAATTAAGCTTCAGCAGCCAATCACAGCCCCCCACCAGCAGACGCCCCGCTCTGATTGGTCCCTGCTGAGCTCAGGTGTTGTCCTGGTTCAGTGAATCTGGACTCTGCTGGTCCTCTGATTCTGGTCCACCCTGGTAGTAGCAAACATCTCCGAGACAAAACCTCCAGGAGAGAGACCGGATCCAGGACAGATGGGACCTGATCCAGGACAGACAGGACCGGATCCAGACAGACAGGACCTGATCCAGGACAGAAAGGACCTGATCCAAGACAGACAGGACCTGATCCAGACACACAGGACCTGATCCAGGAGAGACGGGACCTGATCCAGGACAGACAGGACCTGATCCAGACACACAGGACCTGATCCAGGAGAGACAGGACCTGATCCAGGAGAGACGGGACCTGATCCAGGAGAGACGGGACCTGATCCAGGACGGATGGGACCTGATCCAGGACAGACAGGACCTGATCCAGACACACAGGACCTGATCCAGGAGAGACAGGACCTGATCCAGGAGAGATGGGACCTGATCCAGGAGAGACGGGACCTGATCCAGGACAGATGGGACCTGATCCAGGACAAACAGGACCTGACCCAGGACAGATGGGACCTGATCCAGGAGAGACGGGACCTGATCCAGGACAGATGGGACCTGATCCAGGACAAACAGGACCTGACCCAGGACAGATGGGACCTGATCCAGGACAGACAGGACCTGATCCAGGACAGACAGGACCTGATCCAGGACACACAGGACTTGATCCAGGAGAGACAGGACCTGATCCAGGGCAGACAGGACCTGATCCAGGACAGACAGGACCTGATCCAGGACAAACAGAGGAAGACTGAAGTTCTGGTAGGACAGAGACGTTTCGGCAGCAGACCAGAGTCTCAGAGTCTGTCCCTCAGAGATAAAGCTCCTCCCTGTTTGAACTCCTGCCCTGTAAGCCCCGCCCCCTCTCTGCTCTATGGACCAGTCAGCAGGTAAAACCCTGAAGAGTCCAGATGAACCATCAGGAGGTTTTTCTGACCTCCTGGAGGATAAATCAGGAAGTCTTTCTGAAAGTCCTGCAGCAGTTGTTTGTTTTGTTACTTCCTGTAGTTCAACTTGTTACTTTGAAACCAGAACCACCTGATGGACCCATCTGGGCCTCCTGGGAGCTCTTTTATCAAGATGCAGCAGCAACAACAATAACCTTTGGACACATGTTGTTGTTGTTGTTGTAGCAGCTCTCTGCTGCCACCTGGAGGTTGTTTTAAAGAACTAAAGTCTGAAATGCTCCATGGTTCCTGAAGTCTGGACCCACAGCTCCATCTGGGCTTCTCAGACCTCCTGCTTGGTTCTGGTCCTCAGCTCTCTGCTGCCACCTGGAGGTTGTTTTAAAGAACTAAAGTCTGAAATGCTCCATGGTTCCTGAAGTCTGGACCCACAGCTCCATCTGGGCTTCTCAGACCTCCTGCTTGGTTCTGGTCCTCAGCTCTCTGCTGC
>NW_013954199.1:19046-20155 GCF_001266775.1 Austrofundulus limnaeus
CCCCGTGGGGACCTTCCATTGACTTCCATTCATGTGTTTTAGACTTTATAYCCTAACCCTGACCATATACCCTAAAACTAACCTAAACCTTGGTCTTAAACCTAATCCCACATCCATAATTTGCATTCATACCTGTGGGGACCGGGCATTGGTCCCCACGATGCACGTTTGGTCCCCACAAGGCTGCTTTTTCAGGAAAATGGTCCCCACGATGTACATACCCTCATTCAGATTTGTAGACCCTGTTCCCTGATCCTAACTGCATCTAGTCCTGGTGGGTCCTGATTCATGATCAGATCAATTTCAATGAAAGAGGTTCACAGAGACCAAGAGTCTCTGTGTGATCAAGAGTCCAGATCAGGTACCTGCGTGGGGTCTTGGGTGAGGGGTCTTGCTGAGGGAGTCCGGTCTGGAAGGRGAACATGGTCTTAGGAGAGCTGGGACTCATCTTGGAGGTGGAGGTCCTAGCAGGGGCCGAGCGGGGACTGGAGGGTCGGCCAAACGGAGATCGATGGAAGAAACTCTTGGTGGGGCTGGCAGACCGGCACAGAGCCCCCCCCTACAGGACAGGAGGACACTTTAACTTCAGCAGAGGACAGGGACAACTGTCCTGGTCCATAACTCATCATGGTCCTGAACCAGGATCTGTTAAGGTCCTGACTGATCTGGGTTTTACCTTTTTATGACTGTCTCTGTCAGCCCGACTCGGGTCTCCATCCAAGAAAGGCATGGTGAAGACACTCAGGTCCTGCAGAGACAGAGACAAGTTGTCATGTGGGTCAGCAGTGGATGTAACCATGGAAACATCAGACAGCTTCTCTCTGACACAACAATGAACAGAACCTTCAACAGGACCACCAGGCCCACCGGGGTCTTACCAGCAGCAGGATCAGGTCAGGTCTGAGATGTTGGTGTAAACAAAACAATTAAATCCCCAACATCAAACAATCAAAGGTGCTAATGGCTCCTCCCCCTCTGAAACTCCACCCTGAGGGTCATAAAACAGCTGCCGATGGCTCCTCCCCCTCTGAAACTCCACCCTGAGGGTCATAAAACAGCTGCCGATGGCTCCTCCCCCTCTGAAACTCCACCCTGAGGGTCATAAAACA
>NW_013954199.1:27851-29303 GCF_001266775.1 Austrofundulus limnaeus
TATATATATATATGTACGCACACTGAAAAATATAATATATACACAGAGATAAATCAGTAAACCATCTTCAACCCATTTTTAACTTTAAAAATAATTTCCTCCTGCAGAACAAAACTAAAAGATTATTTCATCTTAAAAAGCTTCTTTGAATCTGAGTTTAACAGAAACTTCTTGTCAAACTGATCACCTGACAGAAACTGGACCACCTGAGCCCAGAACTGCCGGGTCAGAACCAATCTGATGAATCTGTTCGACTCTGAGAAACTCACCCTGACCTGCTGTCCTCCTCAGACTCCTTCAGTCTGTTACTTCTCTGATACTGGACTCAACACTCCTCCTCCTCCTCCTCCTGCAGAGGCAGGTCTGCAGTCAGGAGGGAGCAGCTCTGGTCTGTTATGGTGAAGGAGGGGCTAAAGGTTCTGGTTTTACTGGTCTGTCTGCGTTACAACCCTTACTTATGGTCCTGAGGTCTTGATMAGGGCTGAAAGGACCAGATCTTGGATCCAACAGTCAGGTTCAGTCTCAGAGACCTGCTGCTCCTCATCATCAAAAAGAGTCAGCTGAGGTGGTTCAGATCCAGTGGTGGCTGGTCAATAGGGGGCGCTAGAGCGCTGCCCTACCACTATCTTTGGTACACACAAAAATAAAAGTTAAAATAACACAATAAAGTGTCATAAATGTTTTGAAAAAATATCGTATGTATATTTTCTGATAAGTAAAATAAATAATTTAGTTATTGATGTGTAAACTTCCATTTTACTCGTGAGCTTTTTTGAGTTGAGTCACTTCCAGGTCACGAGCTGTTCGCCTCTCCAGAGTCCCACAGACAGGTCACTGTAAGAGTCTGGACATGTGCAGTGAGTCCTCACTGCAAACTGATAGAGTGGCCTGGAGCGCAGCACGTCACCGCCCTGCAGCTGACCTCTCAGCTGCTGTGGCTYACAGTACGTGACCAAGGCTTTTCAAGCATCAGGATCTGATCCAGCATGGATTAAAGCAGGTAGGAGTGAAGATAAAAGACTTTTTAATGCTTTTAATCACAGCACATATTAGGGCTGCAACAATACATCTACCTACATCGAACAGTGCTTTAGGTTCAACACACACTTGTATGGATCAATACAGATTTATAAAATTTATTTTATCAACTTGTCTTCTGAAGACGCTCTGTGTTGAAGGATCAGTGGATCTGTGTTCGACTACTCCAACTAGGCTGTATTTCTGAGTGAAGATCCACTGAGAAACTTGCTGTTTCAGCAACTTTTAATTTAAAAATTGTATGTTTGAGGTTAAACAAATGTTTATAATTAATTTAAATAAATTACAAGTTAAAAGGGACATGGACATTTCTCTTTTTGTATCGAAAAAATATCGAGACTAAAGTATCGAACCGAACCGTGAATTTTCTGTATCGTTGCACTTCTAGTATACTGTATGTATGTATGTATATAT
>NW_013954199.1:31837-34768 GCF_001266775.1 Austrofundulus limnaeus
CCCTGTGAGACTCTGTAGAACCCTGCAGGACTATGCAGGACTCTGTAGAACCCTGCAGGACTATGCAGGACTCTGTAGAACCCTGCAGGACTATGCAGGACTCTGTAGAACCCTGCAGGACTCTGTAGGACTCTGTAGAACCCTGCAGGACTCTGTAGAACCCTGCAGGACTCAGTAGGACTCTGCAGGACTCTGTAGGACTCTGCAGGACTCTGTGGGACTTGTAGATCTGCTGACATCTCACCGTTCTGTCCCCTGGAGTCTGAGACCTGATCTGGACTCATCACTCTGAAGGTCACTGATCCTCAGGTTCAGCTTTAGGCTCCACCCTCTGACCCTGCTGAGGCCCCGCCCCCTCACCTGCAGCAGGTGAACTCACCGGCATGTGGAGTCTGAGGGGCCTCCTCTTCCTCCTCCTGCTGTTCCTCTCCTCCTCATCCTCAGTGCTCCCCATCAGGTCAGTTGGTTCTGACCCAGTTGGTTCTGACCCAGTTGGTTCTGCTGTGAATGAACAGTGTTTCAGCGCTGGTTTATGTGCTGACGTCATTTCCGGTTCTAGGCTCACCTGCAGGATGTGATCCGCTGCAGTCCAGCCAGACTCCCGCGGCAGAACCTCTGATGTGGATCGGAACTGTTCGCTGCGACCGAGGCCGGACCGAACCAGATGGGTCCGGGTCTCAGAGGGTCCAGATCCTCCAGAACCGCCGGGCGCTGGGCCGCTCCATGACGACGCGGCGGGCACCAAGCTGCCTTCTCTGACCTGATGTTTGGGCTTTTAGGTTTCATGTGGACCACTTCCTTTTGTCTTATTTTGAAAGCGCGAAGCTCAGTCACGTGTTTCCTGTGCGTGTGAGCGCCGCACCGCAGCGGCTCCGTTCAGAAGTCCGCTGGAAAAACCTGCTGATTTTAGCTGTTCTGGCTAACAGTTCGCTGTCCGCCGACGTCCTGCCGGAGTGCCGCAGAGCAAAGAGCCGGTAGGAGTCTGTGAGTCCGACATCTGAACCAACATCAGAACTTTGTGTTTACATGAAACAGACTGTTGATCCGTGTTCCTGAGGCTAGCTCGAGCTAAAGCTAAAGAGTTCCATTATCGGACATGAAACCCGTTAGTTTCCTTTCTGGAACCAAGTTCAAACTACTTTAGTTAAAGATGCCTCAGATTTACTGTTGAACCTGCTTAATCCGGTTGACTGTGTTTCTAATCTGAGTTTCAGTTTGGTTAATCCCCGTTTTCTCCTTGTTTTACTGCAGAAACCGCAGATGAGTTTAGCGCAGATTAAATCAGAAAGCTTCATGCTGGTCAGCGTTTAAAGCAGGAACATTACAGATTAATGAGCCGAATCTCAGAGGTAATCCTCAGATTAGCAAAAGGCCAAGTGTTTTTAAAATCACTGTAACACTGGGTTTAGTTTGTAGCTGCTGATTGTCTGCAGGTGTGCACAGGTCAGGTGGCTGCACACACAAACAGGTTGGTCTTATCAAAGCCGAACTGAAGACGAGTTCCTCCAAAATCTCACAATAACTTGTTTTTAATAACTTCAGTTCTGTAGTTTATTAAATCTAAATGAAACCTTAAAACCAACAAAAAGTTAATGGAGTTTTGAATGAGGGCACGCTGACCCGTGGCAGTTCAGGTAGTTGAATTTTAATCCGCTCACATGACCCTGCTCCTCTTCCTCCACCTGAGTGTTAATGATCAGCAGAGGTTTGTCCTGTGACTCTGAGCTCAGGTGTGTTGGGCAGACAGGTGAGTCTCTCTCTCTCTGCAGTGTAATGTGAGGCGATGCTCTCTCGGCCACCATGCCCAGTGTCACGCTGCGGTACTTCTGTTATGGTTGCCTTGTCACCTCAGCAACCTGGTCCGTCCTCCTCTTCCTCTACTTCTCCCTGGGGGCGGAGCCTAACAGGACCCCCATTCAGCACCGCAGCCAGCCAATCAGCAGAAGCTTATCTGACCACAGGGCGGGGCGTCGGCCTCCTGCAGCCAGTAGGGGGGCGGAGCTATCGTCAGAGATGGGTGAGTGTTGGTGGTGTGGGTTAACATGTCCAGAACCTGGGTTTCAGTCCAAAACGACCGGGTTTCAGGTTCTGTCTGTCTGCAGGGATGATCTTTAATGAAGCGGATCAGGAGRTTCGGGACACCGGATACCATCGCCACGCCTTCAATGTCCTGATCTCCAACAGACTGGGGTACCACCGAGACCTGCCAGACACCAGAGACCCACAGTAAGACCGGCTGCAGAGCAGAACCTGTGGGTTCTGATCCGACTCGTTTGATCTTTCATCAACTCAGAATCAAATCTTTACCTGAATCTGTGCTTTTAGTTCATTAATGTCCTGTCCTGGTCCTGGTCCTGGTCCTGGTCCTGGAGGACCATTATCACCTCCTCAGGTTCTGCAGCAGTCCTGATAACCATTCATTTTAATCAGGTGTTGGAGCAGAGAGACCTGCAGGATGGTGGTCCTCCAGGACCAGGATGGTGGTCCTCCAGGACCAGGACCAGGACCAGGACCAGACAGCACCTGATCAGTGGTTGTAGATGTTTACCTGCAGAACGATGCTAACCTACTGAGTCTCTGTCCTAACTCAGGTGTCAGAAGAGGTCCTACCCTCAGGCTCTACCTTCTGCCAGCGTAGTGATCTGTTTCTTCAACGAGGCGTTCTCCGCCCTGCTCAGGACCATCCACAGTGTTCTGGACAGAACCCCGACCTACCTGCTGCACGAGATCATCCTGGTGGACGACCACAGCGAGCTGGGTAACAAACACCACCTGCGGGGGGGATTGGTTACACACCTGCAGCTGTGATTGGTTACACACCTGCAGCTGTGATGTGATTGGTTACACACCTGCAGCTGTGATGTGATTGGTTACACACCTGCAGCTGTGATGTGATTGGTTACACACCTGCAGCTGTGATGTGATTGGTTA
>NW_013954199.1:35370-37686 GCF_001266775.1 Austrofundulus limnaeus
ACCTGCAGCTGTGATTGGTTACACACCTGCAGCTGTGATGTGATTGGTTACACACCTGCAGCTGTGACTGGTTACACACCTGCAGCTCACCTGTGTGTTGTGTGTGATGCTGCAGAGGAGCTGAAGGATGACCTGGACAGGTACATCAGGATGGAGCTGCAGCCTAAAGTCCACCTGGTGAGGAACCAGAGGAGGGAAGGACTCATCAGAGGACGTATGATAGGAGCCTCCCACGCCACAGGTACCCACTTCCTCCTGACACCCTCCATCCTAGCTGCTCCACCTGCAGGTAACCCAGACACACCTGTGTTTGTGTGCAGGTGAAGTCCTGGTCTTCCTGGACAGCCACTGTGAGGTGAACCAGGTGTGGCTGCAGCCCCTGCTGGCTCCGATCCAGCAGGACCGGCGCACCGTGGTCTGCCCCGTCATCGACATCATCTCTGCCGACACCCTCACCTACTCGCCCTCCCCCATCGTCAGGGGGGGCTTTAACTGGGGGCTCCACTTCAAATGGGACCCTGTACCCCCCTCAGAACTGAACGAGCCTGAGGGGGCCTCTGGACCCATAAGGTAAGCAGTATCTGACCCGTCAGGTACCTGTAACTGTCAGGTCTCAGGTCTGGTCTTGTTCCCTCAGGTCTCCCACCATGGCCGGTGGTCTGTTCGCCATGAACAGGAAGTATTTTAACGAGCTCGGCCAGTACGATGCTGGGATGGATATCTGGGGTGGAGAGAACCTGGAGATCTCCTTCAGGGTGAGAATGATGTTTACAGACGGTCCCTGAAGGTGTCCTGACAGCCTGTCTGACTCTGAGTGGACCTGTCCTCAGATCTGGATGTGTGGTGGTCAGCTCCTCATCATCCCCTGCTCCAGAGTGGGTCACATCTTCAGGAAGAGACGTCCCTACGGCTCCCCTGGTGGACAGGACACCATGGCTCACAACTCTCTGCGGCTGGCACACGTGTGGATGGATGAGTACAAGGTACACACGTGTGTGTACACACACACACACACACTCTGCAGCACCCTCTGACATCACTTCCTGTATGTTTTTGTCCCACCAGGAGCAGTTCCTGTCTCTGCGTCCAGAGCTGCGTGAGCGAGGTTACGGTGACATCAGTGAGCGTGTGGCGCTCAGGAAGCAGCTGCAGTGTCACTCGTTCCGCTGGTACCTGGACACGGTTTACCCCGAGATGCAGGCGGTGGCCAAGGGCAACAAGCAGCAGGCGCTGTTCATCAACAAGGGCCTAAAGAGGCCGAAAGTCCTGCAGCGAGGGCGGGTACCTAAACACAACACAGTGTTTACCTGGTGTACACCTGAGCTTCCTGCATGACCTCATCCTGTGTGTTCACCTGCTTTCAGCTCAGGAACCTGGCAACCAGCCGCTGTCTGGTGGCCCAGGGTCGGGTCAGTCAGAAGGGCGGGGCCGTTGTCCTCAGACCATGTGACTCAAGGGACAGTGAGCAGGTAACATATGACCTCATACATCAGTTTCTGTAGTTCACCTGAACCCACCTGTGACCTGAACCCACCTGTGACCTGTGACCTGAACCCACCTGTGACCTGAACTCACCTGTAACCTGTGACCTGAACCCACCTGTGACCTGAACCCACCTGTGACCTGTGACCTGAACCCACCTGTGACCTGAACCCACCTGTGACCTGAACTCACCTGTGACCTGAACCCACCTGAACCCACCTGTGACCTGAAACCACCTGTGACCTGTGACCTGAACCCACCTGTGACCTGAAACCACCTGTGACCTGTGACCTGAACTCACCTGTGACCTGAACCCACCTGAACCCACCTGTGACCTGAACCCACCTGTGACCTGTGACCTGAACCCACCTGTGACCTGAACCCACCTGTGACCTGAACTCACCTGTGACCTGAACCCACCTGAACCCACCTGTGACCTGAAACCACCTGTGACCTGTGACCTGAACTCACCTGTGACCTGAACCCACCTGAACCCACCTGTGACCTGAACCCACCTGTGACCTGAACCCACCTGTGACCTGAACTCACCTGTGACCTGAACCCACCTGTGACCTGAACTCACCTGTGACCTGAACTCACCTGTGACCTGAACTCACCTGTGACCTGAACCCACCTGTGACCTGAACTCACCTGTGACCTGAACCCACCTGTGACCTGAACCCACCTGTGACCTGAACTCACCTGTGACCTGAACCCACCTGTGACCTGAACTCACCTGTGACCTGAACCCACTTGAACCCACCTGTGACCTGAACCCACCTGTGACCTGAACCCACTTGAACCCACCTGTGACCTGAACTCACCTGTGACCTG
>NW_013954199.1:38968-41102 GCF_001266775.1 Austrofundulus limnaeus
GACAGAGAGGACCAGAAGCTGGAGGTCTGAGGACAGAGAGGACCAGAAGCTGGAGGTCTGAGGACAGAGAGGACCAGAAGCTGGAGGTCTGAGGACAGAGAGGACCAGAAGCTGGAGGTCTGAGGACAGAGAGGACCAGAAGCTGGAGGTCTGAGGACAGAGAGGACCAGAAGCTGGAGGTCTGAGGACAGAGAGGACCAGAAGCTGGAGGTCTGAGGACAGAGAGGACCAGAAGCTGGAGGTCTGAGGACAGAGAGGACCAGAAGCTGGAGGTCTGAGGACAGAGAGGACCAGAAGCTGGAGGTCTGAGGACAGAGAGGACCAGAAGCTGGACATCAGAGGTTTAAAGACAATCAGGAGGACAGAATTAGTCTTTCTGACCGCAGTAGACTGTCCTCCTACAGGACACTTTGACTTTCTGTCCTAGGTCCAGATGTCCTGTAGAACCTGAGGATCCTGGACCTCAGGACCTGATGTGGTTTTATGTGTTTTAATTTAAAGACATATCAGATCTGTTGGACCTGCAGCTGCTTTTAAACTTTTATCTTCAATAAATCATCAGCTGAATATTTCATCACAGTCTCTGCTCTTTGGTCTGGTTCTAGTTCTGCTGGGCTCAGATCAGGAGCCTGCAGATCCTCCTGCTGACCAGCAGGTGGCAGCGCTCCTAACCAGTCCTGGACTCTGCAGGTAGGACATCCAGGAAGCAGGACTCTGTGGTCCTCTTAGTTTAAGTCTTCAGCTCCTGTTTTCAGAGGAACATGTTCTGTGGTCCTCAGTCCGGTCCGGTCCGGTCCGGCCCCGCCCCCTCCACAGGTTAATGTGTCATCAGGCAGTCTGATCAGTCCACAGTTAGAGGACAGAACCGTTATTGATCCGGTGCTGATGGAACCACTCACAGTGGGTGTGTCCAGTCTGTAGAGTCTTCAGGAGTCCTGCAGGAGGGTTCACAGGACTCTGGAGGACCAGGTCTTTGCTGTCTCACATGAGTAGGTACCAGGTTCTGACCAGAGCCCAGACCTGGCCCAGGGTGGACTGTAATCAGATTACTCTGCTGAGGAGGTGAGTCAGCAGTAATAAATCCTCCAGCCCCTCCCTCTGAGGAACCACAGGGACCGCCTCAGAACCAACAGGACCAGAGTTCTGCTGGGTTCAGATCCATAAAGAGTTGTTTAGTTTTCAGGTCAGACCTCTGTCTCCTGCAGCTCCTCAGCTGGGACTCCTCTGAGCCCCAAACTGAATTAAGACCCAGGTTTCAGTTTCAGTCTGAGTGCTTCAGGAGAACATCCCTGCCCTCAGACTGGAACCAGGCTTTTATTCTGAAAAACCTCACAGTGTGCTCACCGCATGACGTGGACCCAAAACATGAAGGAAAACAAAGCTTTCAGGAGTTCTTCTGTGACCCGCTTCAGGCCTCCACAGGTCCGATGGGAACTCTGCTTTAGTTTCAGTTGTTCCAGCCCTGTAAGAACCAGAACAAGTTCTGACAGAGTCTGGACCAGAATCAAACAAACCTTCCAGTTTTTCTTCATCATCATCATCTTTCTGAGACCCGGCTTCAGAACCACCTTCAGTTCTCAGACACGTTTAAGTGATCAGATGAACGCGGTCTGCTTCAGAACCTGACAGATCGGCACGTTTTGGTCCAGAACGGGTCGATCCGGAGCACAGAGCCGTTAAAGGTTCTATTGATTTCAGATGTTCATCAGAGGCATCATAAAGTGCTGCTGTCACATCATCTGCACGTTTCCCATCACAGCCTTCATCATCATCATCATCATCATCATCATCATCGCAGCGTTGAACCATGAAGAACCCAGGTCTTCATCCTGCTCAGCCCCCACCCCCCAGAGACGGGCCGCCAGAGACCACATGAGGGTCTGTTGGACTGTCAGAGGATTAAAGACGTGCAGGACCTGAGGGCTCTCCAAGTCTATGGACTGGGTCCTGGTGGGACAGGTCTCTGGTCACATGTCCTCCTGAACGTGCACGTGGCCCCTCTGTGTAATGGCAGTAGGAGCGTGCACGTGGCCCCTCTGTGTAATGGCTGTAGGAGCGTGCACGTGGCCCCTCTGTGTAATGGCTGTAGGAGCGTGCACGTGGCCCCTCTGTGTAATGGCAGGAGCGTGCACGT
>NW_013954199.1:41703-42309 GCF_001266775.1 Austrofundulus limnaeus
AATGGCAGTAGGAGCGTGCACGTGGCCCCTCTGTGTAATGGCAGTAGGAGCGTGCACGTGGCCCCTCTGTGTAATGGCAGTAGGAGCGTGCACGTGGCCCCTCTGTGTGAATAATGACAGATGAACAGGAAGTGTTGTAAACGCTCAGTTATTGATCAGCTGACCTGCAGGAGCCAATCAGCTGCAGGCTTTTCTAAGTGAATTAGGCAGTGGGGGGTGGGGGTGGCCCCCCAGGGTCTAATGAAGGAGGGGTGGGTGCAGCTGGGCTCAGATCGATCCTGGGGGAGGAGACAGACAAACCGTCCTCCTCCTCCTCGGGGTTCAGATCAGAATGAAGAGCAGCAGCACGAGAGCAGGACGCTGATGGCTGCAGGCTTTTATTCTGAAACTCTGCTGCCAATCAAACCTCTTACTGAAGATGATGGGTCGGTGTGCGGCCATGCTGATGATGGGGGTCTTCATGGTGATGGTGGGGCTGAACACGGGTCGAGTGATGAGCGGTGAGTCCGGTTCTGTTTCCTGTTTGACATCAGAAAACTTCTGTTATTAATGTTCATATGGAACACACACACACACACACACACACACACACACACACACACACAC
>NW_013954199.1:43309-53390 GCF_001266775.1 Austrofundulus limnaeus
GGGCTTTGTGTCTGCAGGTTATAAGGTGTAATGGGTGGAGCTTTGTGTCTGCAGGGTATAAGGTGTGATGGGTGGGGCTTTGTGTCTGCAGGGTATAAGGTATGATGGGTGGGGCTTTGTGTCTGCAGGTTATAAGGTGTGATGGGTGGGGCTTTGTGTCTGCAGGTTATAAGGTGTGATGGGTGGGGCTTTGTGTCTGCAGGTTATAAGGTTTGATGGGTGGGGCTTTGTGTCTGCAGGTTATAAGGTGTGATGGGTGGGGCTTTGTGTCTGCAGGGTATAAGGTGTGTGATGGGTGGGGCTTTGTGTCTGCAGGTTATAAGGTTTGATGGGTGGGGCTTTGTGTCTGCAGGTTATAAGGTGTGTGAGGGTGGACCTGAGCGGCCATGCTATAAGATCGCCTACTTCCATGATGTGTCAAGCCGTGTGGCGTTCAGTGAGGCTAGACGGGTCTGCGAGATGGATGAAGGTGAGCTGCTGAGCATAGAGAGTCCTGCTGAACAGAGACATGTGGAACACCTGTTACAGGTGAGAAACATAGATTAGTTCTAACTGTGGTAACATTAAATTTCATGTATGAAAAGCAGTGAGGGACACGTTTTATCTCCTCCTCCTTTCTTTCAGGCTCTACGTTCAGGAGCAGTGGGCGGAGCCAGAGAAGGAGGGGGAATAGCAGATGGTGACTTCTGGATTGGGCTGACTCGAGTGGGTGGAGCTGACAACAATTTGACTCCATGTCCAGAACTCTACCATTGGACAGATGGCAGCGTGGCCACCTTCAGGTGAGTGATTTCATCACTGTATCACCTGATTCCCCTCATGTAAATCCCACCTGTAACCATAGCAATGTTGATGCAGGAACTGGTATGTCGACGAACCTTCCTGTGGCGGCGAAGCCTGCGTGGTCATGTACCACCAGCCAACTGCACTGCCTGGTCTGGGAGGAGCCTATCTCTACCAATGGAATGATGACCGCTGTAACATGAAGCACAACTTCATCTGCAAGTATGAGCCAGGTGAGGTCAGCCAATCAGCTTCAGGCTCTGTTGAAGGTATGTTCTGTCTTCAGTCTTAGTGTTTTGAAAATTTTCAGAGAGCCCCCTGGAGAAAGAACACAGAGACACACCTGAAAGGCAGGGAACAGGTGAGTAGGGTAGTGGGGAACACCTGCAGTTGTATTTTAGTTAATGTGGTAACCTCTGTAGGTTCCATTTGCCCTCAACAGGGACTGCAGGGGGAGCCATGGTTACTCAGGCAGTAGGTAGCGTGGACGTCCCACCACAGGTCGCCGTGACAGCAGCTTCAGGTGAGAACACCTGTGACCTTTGACATGTGGTGATGTCACTCTGTCTGAAGCTGTCCATGTGTTCTCAGGTATGTTGCTGCTGTATGTGGTCATCCCCACCATCCCACTGCTGCTGCTCATCTTGGTGGCTTCTGGGACGTGTTGCTTCCAGACGCTCAGCCGGAGGTAGGACTGAGAAACTACAAATTCACCAACCCCCTCTGGAAAGAAACGTTTTGAAGGCTGACAGTTGGGATTTGAAATGGTTTCAATTTAGTTCATCTGAAGAGTCAGAACCAAAGGCTTCACAGACCCAAAGATGTTCCATCAGAACTGAAGGCTTCACAGACTCAAATACGTTCCAAAAGAGAAGAAGTTCAATATTTTATGAGTCATCGTCTTTAGAAGAGAACCTTGAAAAGGTTTATTCTGAACTCCATCCGAGAAAAAAAACTTTTGAGATCACTGAAGCTTCAATCTTTATAGTGACTCTTGCTGACCATCATAATCCCTTATGGTCCCCCCATCTGGAACCTATAGATTCCCAAGTGGTACTCTCATGGTCCCCCAGCTGGAACCCGTACAGAATCCCAGCTGGAGCCCTTACAAATTCCCAGCTGGGTCCCTTACAAATTCCCTGGGCTGGGTATATCCCCTCTTGAAAGCTCAGGGAAGCTACCCTCTCTGCTGAAGTAAGCTCCAGCAGACCAAGTAGACTTCCCTGACCTGAAGAAGGCAACCTACCCTTTTCCGGCTCAAGACCATGGTCTTGGATTTGGAGTTACTGAATCTCAATAAAACCCAATAGGACCACATCATCCACAAAAAGCAGAGATGCGATCCTAAGGTCACCAAAAAGGATCCCCTCAACACCTCGGCTGCTCCTAGAAATTCTGTCCATAAAAGTTATGAACAGAATCGGTGACAAAGGGCAACCTTGGTGGAGTCCAACTCTCACCGGAAACAACTTACTACCGACAATGAAGACCAAACTCTGGCGCCGGTCGTACGGGGACCCAACAGCCCATATCAGAGGGCCTGGCGCCCCATACTCCCGGAGTACCCCCCACAGGACACTGTCGAACGCCTTCTCCAAGTCCACAAAACACATGGAGACTGGTTGAACTCCCATGCGCCCTCCAGGACCCTGCTGAGGGTGTAGAGCCGGTCCGCTGTTCCACGACCAGGACCAAAACCACACTGCTCTTCCTGAATCCAAGATTCAACTATCCGACAGACCCTCCTCTCCAGGACGCCTGACCTTACCAGGGAGGCTCAGAAGTGTGTTCCCCCTATAGTTGGAACACACACTGCGGTCCCTTTTTAAATAGGGGGACCATCACCCCGGTCTGCCAATCCAGGGGAACTGCCCCCAATGTCCACGTGATTTTGTAGAGTCACGTCAACCAATGCAATCCCACAACATCCAGAGCCTTAAAGAACTCCTGGTGAATCTCATCCACCACCGGTGCCTTGCCACCGAGGAGCGTTTTAGCCGCCTCAGTGACCTCAGCACCAGAGATCGGAGAGTCCAACCCCGGGTCCTCAGGCTCTGCTTCCTCATGGGAAGACGTGTCGGTGGGATTGAGGAGGTCTTTGAAGTATTCCGCCCACCGACACACAACGTCCTGAGTTGAGGTCAGCAGCGCACCACCCCCACCATAAACAGTGTTGGTGGTGAACCGCTTTCCCCCCTGAGACGCCGGATGGTGGACCAGAATTGCCTTGAAGGCAGTCTTTTTTCATGGTCTCTCTGAACTCCTCCCATGCCCGAGTTTTTGCCTCAGTGACCACCCGAGCCGCAATCCGTTTGGACTGCCGATGCCTATGCTTCGGGAGTCCAACAGGCAAAAAAGACCTGATAGGACTCCTTCAGCCTGACAGCATCCCTCACCGCCGGTGTCCACCAGCGGGTTCGAGGGTTRCCGCCACGACAGGCACCAACAACCTTGCGGCCACAGCTCCAGTAAGCTGCATCAACAATGGAGGTATGGAACATGGCCCACTCGGACTCAATGTCCCCCACCTCCCCCGGAACGTGTTTAAAGTTCTCCCGGAGGTGTGAGTTGAAGCTCAGTCTGACGGGAGACTCTGACAGACGTTCCCAGCAGACCCTCTCTATACGTTTGGGTCTGCCAGGTCTGACCGGCATCCTCCCCCACCAACGGAGCCAACTCACCACCAGGTAGTGGTCAGTTGACAGCTCCGCCCCTCTCTTCACCTGAGTGTCCAAAACATGCAGCCACATATGGACACCCTTATGTTTGAACATGGTGTTTGTTATGGACAATCCATGACAAGCACAGAAGTCCAATAACAAAACACTGCTCAGGTTCAGAGTGGGGGGGGGGGGTGTTCCTCCCAAACACGCCTCTCCAGGTCTCACTGTCATTACCCACGTGAGCATTGAAGTCCCCCAGCAGAACGAGGGTGTCCCCGTTAGGAGCGCTCTCCAGCACCCCCTCCAAGCACTACAAAAAGGGTGGGTAATCTGAACTACTGTTAGGCTCATAGGCACAAACAATAGTCAGGACCCGTACCCCCACATGTAGGAAGAGGGAAGCTACCCTCTCATTCACCGGGGTGAACCCCAACATACAGTACAGGCACCAAGATGGGGGGCAATAAGTATGCCCACTCCTGCTTGGAGCCTCTCAGCATGGGCAACTCCAGGGTGGAAGAGTGTCCAACCCCTCTGGAGGAGACTGGTTCCAGAGCCAGAGCGGTGCGTCGAGGTGAGTTCAACTATATCTAGTCTGAACCTCTCAACCTCACACACCAGCTCAGGCTCCTTCCCCACCAGAGAGGTGACATTCCACGTCCCAGAGCCAGCTTCTGTAGACGAGGATCAGACCACCAAGGTCCCCCCACCCTCCTTCGACCACTGCCCAGCACACCAACTGCAGATTAACCATTACATGATTTTCAATACATTTATGAAACAAATCACATTTTTGAATTTCAAAATAAATTTATCAGATTTTTAAAACAAAATCTGTATTTTAAGATTCATTTATCAGACTTAGCATTTAATCCAAGTTAAGATGAGTTTTACTCTTGACAAAGTTTGTAAATTTTACATGAAGTCTGGAAACTTAGTATTGATGACATCACCTCTGTCTCCACAGTCGTCCTCGCACAAAGACCGCCACCAACCAATCAAACTTCTGGATCTCCAGGACGTCCAAACCTGATGCCATGGAGGTGTGACATCAGCAGCAGAGCGACGTCTGACTTTTTGTTGGCTCAGCTGGTGTTTCCTGTTTGACCGGCTGTTGACCCTTTGACCTTTTTAGTTTCTGATGTGATGCTCAGTGTCAGTATGTTGCAGTGCATTGTGGTCCAGATATATTCAAATATACTTCATGTTGACTGAACTCCACTAAGTTTCAGCTCTGCAGTCATTCTGACACCCAGCTGTGTTTACCTATCACAACGTRAGATAAAAATTAAAAACAGGATGTCTGATTCTTTGCAGCACAATAGAATCTGTAAAATGTTTATTCTTCTTCTGAGTCTTTTTGGATCAAGACGAGAGAATTTCTGCTGCTGAGCATCGAAACATGAGGTCAGAACTCAGAAGACCCATTTCCATTCAACTTGTTCTTTCAGTTTCAGAATAAAAGCATAAGATTTTCAGAGTAAACGACCCGTTTCTAGTATGGTGGTTCAGCAGAACTTCAGTTGACGTTCAATCGATGTTGGGTCAATGGTTCTGATTGGATGTTCGGTGTAGTCCATGACTCTGTTTGTTGTGACTGTGGAAGTTCTGGTGCATGGAATGTTTAAATATGTTTAAATGTTTAGTAAAAATAAAAAATGGACTAAACCTGGAAGTGTTTTTCTGTTGCTGTAAAATCTGGACATGGATAGAGCAGATTACCAAACCCTTCAAGGGGATGTGGGTCTGCGCTCAACTTCAGTCCATATCTTATGGAGTCCGACTGATCCAGAACCAAACTGTGCAGAGTTCTGATCCGTTTCAGGTCAGAACCGGTACCAATGTGTTGGCTCAGATTCACTGATGTGCAAATAAAACATTTGACCATGAGTGAAAACAAATATTTTTATTTTCATGTCGACTTCCAGAACTCAGAACTCCAGGTTTCGACCAGGAAGTGTCCAACCAGAAACAGGAAGTGTCCAACCAGAAACAGGAAGTGTCCAACCAGAAACAGGAAGTGTCCAACCAGAAACAGGAAGTGTCCAACCAGAAACAGGAAGTGTCTAACCAGAAACAGGAAGTGTCCAACCAGAAACAGGGAGTGTCCAACCAGAAGCAGGAAGTGTCCAACCAGAAACAGGAAGTGTCCAACCAGAAACAGGAAGTGTCTAACCAGAAACAGGAAGTGTCTGAGTCTCAATTCAGGTGTTGCAGCTGACCTTGGCTGCATTTGTTGGACGTTTACGTCACTGCCCAGCGCCGTAGACTGTCTCAGTTCATAGAGGCCTACTGCTGCAACCGACAAAACCCCAAAACCATAAGCTGCATCTTTGTATCCTACAGCTGACCATATCCTTGAATTTAATGCAACATCAGCAAATTAAGCAGAAAAACAAAGACGGTGGAGGTTAGTTTTTTTATGGTTGAGTTTATTTATTTTTAACGCAGTTTGGAAAATCATCACGAATCGAAGAATTTATTTTAAATATAAGTTTTGCAACTTAGCTGAAATTGATGCTGCAATGAGATGTTAAATAAAATGAAACTACAAGCACTGATACCGAAGCTAAACACAAATTAATTTATTTTAGTTACGTTTAACGCTTTAATGGGTGTTGCGAAGTTTTATCGTAAAAAAAACAAAAAAACAACTGAAGGCATGTGATATAAAATGTCACCATGTTAACGAGGCAGCGCGTGGTCACACAAACATGTTTTCTGTAGCCTTGACTGTCTCATTTCACAGCCGTTTCTGCAGCCGGCAATGGCAGCTCACATTGACCACACCCCTAACGTGGGCCAAGGTCTACGTGGGTCGTGGTCTATGTGGGCTGTGGTCTATGTGGGCTGTGGTCTACGTGTGTCGTGGTCTACCTGGGCTGCAACCCACGAACAAAGACAGACCCAGTGTCTCAAACCTGCTCTTAACTCCGCCCCTTTGATTCACAGTTCAGACTGCAATCATCAGTTGGTGGTTCTTCAGAACCACCAACTGATGACACAAAACTAGAGCAGCCAATCAGCTGTCTCGGTCTGGTTTCCATGACAACAGAACAGTTCTACTGGTGAGGTCTGCTGCTCAGACCTGTGGTCACGCTCAGAACAGCATCTCAGTCAGGTGGCGTCCGGTGGCTTCATGACATCATCATTCAGCGCAGGGTCACCCAGCTCACCAGAAGCTTCTACTTCCTTGATGACATCATTCAGCGCAGGGTCACACAGCTCACCAGAAGCTTCTACTTCCTTGATGACATCATCATTCAGCGCAGGGTCACCCAGCTCACCAGAAGCTTCTACTTCCTTGATGACATCATCATTCAGCGCAGGGTCACACAGCTCACCAGCAGAATCCACAGCGATCACAGTCTCTTCCTGTTTATAAGCTAGAGCGCGGGTCATGACATCATCATCTTCAAATAGGATGGGCGGAGCCTCATCTTGTGCCAGCCTGCCCACGCCATGCATGCGCCTCCGGTGCTGTTGCAGGTTCCCGCGGCGGTTGAAGCGGGCGGAGCAGAGGTCGCAGGCGTACGGCCGCTCGCCCGTGTGGATGATGATGTGTCGGGCGAGCTGCGAGCGGCACTTCTTGTCTTTGCCACAGATGTGGCAGATGAATGTCTCGGGCAGGCGCGCTCCGTTGGCGTGCACGACCTCGCAGTGCCTCTTCAGGTGGCTGTGGCGGCGAAAGCAGCGGCTGCAGAAGTCACAGTGGAAGGGGCGCACGTCGCTGTGGACCAGGGCGTGGCTGGCCAGCAGGGACCGGAAGCGAAACACCCTGCCGCAGACGGAGCACGGGAAGGCGTTGAGCGTGGCCACGCTCCTTCTGCGGGCGCTGGCCAGCGGCGCCTCTCCAGCCCTCACCCTCAGGTGCACGCGGGCGTGGTGCTGCTTCAAGCAGGCGGCGCGCTGGAAGCCACGCAGGCAGATGCTGCAGCGATGGGGTTTGTCACCTGTGTGGGTCTGAGTGTGAGCGTCCAGCAGCGCCTGGGACTTCAGCCTCTTTCCACAGATAGGGCAGCCGAAGGCGCCGTCCACCAGCGTGGCGGCCTCWCCTGCGCCCACATTGGCATGCAGCAGGATTTTGTGGCGCTTCAGCTGGTACTGRCGGGCAAACTTGCGTCCACAGATGTCACAGAGGTGGGGTCGTTCACCCGTGTGCGTCTGGAAGTGGATGACGAGCTGCGACCTGCACTTGAACTCTTTACCGCACAGGTCACAGAGCAGGGAGGCGGGCTGCTGGGGCTCGGCRCCACCGGACTCATGCACCACCTTCTTATGGTGCTCCAGGTCGTTGAGCCTCATGTAGGCTTTAGGACAGAGGTGGCAGCGGTGCGGCTTCACGCCCGAGTGGATGACCTCGTGCGTCTTCAGACGGGATCGACAGCTGAACGTCTTCCCACAGACGGCGCAGAGCCACGCCGCCGAGCGCCGCTTCTCTCGTCTGCCGACGCCGTCAGGATGGAGGTGTGTCAGGTGGTACTGCAGGTTGTCACGACGATTGAAGCGCAGCTCGCAGAGGTGGCAGGAGAACGGCTTCTTCCCCGTGTGGATGAAGGAGTGACGCGCCAGGCTCGACTTGTTCTTCATCACCTTCCCACAAACGTCACACACTGTGCTGTCCGGCTCCAGCTTCACCGCCTGCACAGGTGCATGCTGGGAGTCTGAGTCCTGCTGCACAGGTGCATGCTGGGAGTCTGAGGGGAGGAGACAGATGATTGACAGATTTTCATTTTAGGATGCTTCACATGAAATTCAATCCTATAATTTAGTAAAGTTTTGTTAAATATTTAGTTCTCTATTTTTTTGATTTTAAAACTTTTCTTGACTTTTTGGGATAAAAAGATGAAGCCTGTCTCACCTCTTGTTGGGGTCCAGTTGGGATCACTCGTGTCTTCCTCTACCAGCCCCCCATCCTCTTCCTCCTCTTCCTCCTCCTGCTGCAGGTCAGCTGACCTGCGGCGCTGGCGTCGGGCCACACTTTGCCTGGAGGGGTCGGAGTTTTGAGGCGGCGGTCTCTTTCTGGTTCTGGTTTGAGTGGGCTCATCAGAGAGTTTGATGGCGGGTCGGATGATTCTGGTTCTGGTCCGGTTGGTGGTGCAGTGCTGGAGCAGAGCACCACCATCTGATCCGTCGGGTCGGACCGTAAGACACTGGAGCAGCATCCCAGAGGAACCTGCAGAGAGCAAAGATGGCGGCATGGCTGAGTCAGACATCAGATCTCCAGAAGATTTTTGTAATTAGTTCTGTGATCTGATGATGTGTTTCTAACTGGGAAACCAGGAAGTAATTTACTGAAAGAAGCCAAAAGCTGGAGAGGATATATTTTTCTTTTGAACAATGCCACGTGGAAATAAATTAAATAATATTGAACAAGTGGCATCTGGTACCACGTATATTATGTCATCAGTGGAGACGGCTGAGATCTGGTTTAATAGAGGCAGTGCTGGAAAAACACTTCTCAAAAGCAGAGAGCAAAACTAATGAACATTTTAATCGTTTGGAGCAACGTCTGGATTCTCTTCAGATGGACGTCTCGGCTCTCAGAGAGGAGATTAGTGCACTCTGTGAAGAGAACACAAGTTTAAAGAGTCGCACCGAGAAGGTTGAGAACTCCTCTGATCGAAGAGGTTCAAACCATGAAACTGTTAAAGATTTCCACAACACTCCAAGCCAGCCAGTTTCAAAGACAGAAATACGTGGTCCAAGAATGAAGGCACTCCGTGGGATGGTCAGATGTTTTATTGCAACAACAGGAACACAGAGAACAACACTGAGCCTCAGACTGTCCCCCTGCTCTCTGCTCCTGTTTCTGAGGCAGCTGAGGCCTCGTATATACTGTTTAACAAACACTACTGTCATCTTAATAAAGCAAGATTTCATCCTAATGAAATGCTGGGTTAAGAGAAAACACAAAGATAAACACAAGTGATATCTAAGAATGATTGTGGTTAGCAGATCTTGTTCTGCTTTAATCACTGATGAACAGCATGTCATGACAAACTGGCTCATTAAAGTATGTCATGAACTACTAGCTCAAACCAAAAAGTATTATCTCCATTACACTCCCCCATTTGATCATTAAATGATCAATAAAACAAAACCCTTTAATGTATTAAAAATATATGCCAACTCAAAGCTAAGTATATGTAATTTTCTAAAATCCCAACCCCAGTAGTTCAATTTTTATTCCTCCCAGACATAAAAATATTCATCATCAGGGTATTTGCTCCTCCCTCCTCTGTATGATCTGATTCCTGAGAAAGCTGAGAGCCCACAGAATGAACAATTTACCATCAACACACTTACTCCTGCTTATACTTCCCTATACAGAGGTGTTTTTTTCATAAACACCACTGTGTTGATATGATGTTTTGCTTTTTTCCTCATTTTCCCTTGTGTGGTTTTTAGTTTTTCTGTTGTTCTGTTTGTCTAAAGGTAGCACAACTATGCACTACTAGTGCATAGGGAGAGAGGGAGGGAGGGAGGGAGGGAGAGAGAGAGAGAGAGGGAGGGAGAGAGGGAGCGACGGAGAGGGAGAGAAAGAGCGAGGGAGGGAGAGGGAGAGAGAGCACTACTACCCGCCACTGTGTTGAAACCCCCCAAAAAATCCCCTAAATGTTATTTTTTTAACT
>NW_013954199.1:54390-56633 GCF_001266775.1 Austrofundulus limnaeus
GTGCTGCACAGAGAGGCTGCCTGTCACTGTGAACGTGAGTTGAGATCTTCTCATTGGTCAGTCCTCATGAGGCGGGTCAGGTGGCTGAGAGCGTTGCTTAATGTCAAGTGTTGCTTTTGTGTAAATGGAGGACACTGCCCTCGATCTCAATGTAGTGGTTCATGTTTACCAGATTATACTGATGTGTTTTGTTTTCATAGCATCATGTGAAGGAGTGTCCTTGACAAGAGGACATAGTGTATTTGTAGTTCTATGAGCATTTGTACATCAAAATACACTTAGAATCTGAAGTATTGAGTATATTTACTATATACTGCAATAATTTACTCTGTATGTTGCCAGACTGGTGATCCTGGGGTGTTGATGATGGGGCCCTTGAATATTGTTGCCCAGGGTCCAGGGAAGTGTTAATCCGGCCCTGCTTATAACACAACAACAAGTGAAGAGGAAACATGTCGGCTGTCAGTCCCTTCTTGTAAAAGTAGTTTTCATAGCAAAACACAAAGGAAAGCCAGAGGAACTCCATTTAAGATCACAGTTTTTAAGTATTTTAATAACTTTTATGTTAAGTTTATTGTTGTACCTCCATCCCACAGCGGCCAGGAGCTGCTCGTGTTTCCCCTCAGCTTTATGAAAGCTTCAGTCTGCTCCTTGGACCCTAAAAACAACAAACACAGAAAGGCTCAAATTAAAAACTAGCTCAGTTCGCGGGAATACACGAAAAACTAAAGGACCCGCCATGCGAGCTCATTCACCATATTTCTGAGACAAATATTATTTTAAAACATATTTATGCAAAGGACTAAAGCCTAACAATACAGCCGCTTTTTATTTTCTATTTTTTACCGGCAGATTTGAATAAACTTACATTTAAAACTGTACTCCTCCATCGCGTCGACTCTCGCTTCGTCCGCCATTACTAGCTTAAATAAGCTCCGGTCGGGCCGCAGTGCATTCTGGGACATGCTGGGCCGGGAAGGATCATCGGACCTGTCCTTCGCTTCGGACGCATATTTAGTCGTTATTGTTATCATATTTGTCGGACGCATCGCAGGAGACTTCGGTTTTGGACGTCMTTCGTCGCGGCGCTGTGACGTCAGCAGCCGATGAGTTCGGCCTTCGGAGGACCCGGCCTGCCGTTTTGGACACAGCCGATTTATGCAAATGATATGGATGACGTCACGAACGACGGACCTCATTAATGTTTGATTCTGGTTCTGCCCAAAGAATTTTCCTATGACGTCACAGTTCTTTGTTGAATTCAGCTGGAGCTTGTTGGCAGTGCCTCAGATTGTAGCAGCAGCTGGAGGCTGACAGCTTATCTTTATGCAACATGAGTTTTGAAAAGAAACCTGCTGAGGCTACAGTGCTGGACATTCTAGTAGATCTAAATGATCTGTGGAACAATGTGCTGTCCATTAAAGACAGAATTTATAGTCATAAAAAGAAAATCCACAAAATGTCAGAATATGTCAAGGAGCTGCGTAAAGAAAATGACAAGCTCWATTTGAAAAAAAATAATGTAAGTCAGGAATTATTAAAAGTGCRGCATGACATAGATAAATATAAAAAGGGCAGGTTCTTTCAAAGACTCAAAGTTAAAAAATTWGAAAAGAAAGAAATGAAGCTGCTCAAAAAGTTGACTTCACTAAACATAAACATACCTTCAATAGAATATGAAATTTTAAGGGAAGAAGACAAACTGAAAAACGAGGAAGTAACACACTTCGATGAGGAACGCAAGCTTCTTTTTGACGACATTTATCAGAATCTAGATGGTTACAGAAACGTAAAGTCCACGTATAAAGCATTTCTTAGAGATGACATGTATCAAGATTTGACTAAAGACAGACAAATAATTTTAGAGGAAGATATGGAATTGGCCAAAAAAAGGTATTATTATTTAAAGACTTTAAGAGACTATCTTCATATGGATCTTAAACCTTCAGTTAGAGCACATTTAACTCAAAGTTACTGCTTAGAAGAACGTGTAGATCATGGAAACGTCTGTCAAGGACTGGATGAGAAAAGACACCTCGTTAGGTCTCTTGAACGTGATCTGGGTTTGAGGTTTTGAGGTAACTCCCTACAGACATGTGGCCTACAGACATGTGGCCTACAGACACGTGACCTACAGATATGTGGCCTACAGACACGTGACTACAGACACGTGACCTACAGACATGTGGCCTACAGACACGTGACCTACAGACACGTGACTACAGACACGTGGCCTACAGACA
>NW_013954199.1:58306-58875 GCF_001266775.1 Austrofundulus limnaeus
TGACCTACAGACATGTGACCTACAGACACGTGACCTACAGACACGTGACTACAGACAAGTGGCCTACAGACACGTGACTTACAGACATGTGACCTACAGACACGTGACCTACAGACACGTGACTACAGACACGTGTCCTACAGATATGTGGCCTACAGACACGTGACTACAGACANAGATTTAGATTTGGCCTCTGGAGTTTTCTGTCGTGTAAATAAGGTTTCACAATCCATGTCACTGTCTCTTTATGAAATCAATTTTATTAACTGTGATTGACTTTTATTATTTGAACCAAATTACATTTAAATAATTTCAACATGATCCAGAGTTTAAATAAAAGGTAAAGATTATATGCTCCCAGGCTGTAATGGTTTAGCTATACAAATTAAAGAACTCTACAGAACAAAACAAAAAAAACTAAATATAACAAATCTATAATTTCTATGTAATTCGCAACATTTAACATATCTTATTTTATATCATTTGCTGTCACACACACTGCTTTGTTTAAACACAAACTGAGAAGAAGAAAAATCCAGTGGAGCTGTAAAGTCGTCGTTTATCGTTGA
>NW_013954199.1:59875-60130 GCF_001266775.1 Austrofundulus limnaeus
CTTTTTGTTTACTATTAAACCTTTTTGTTACATTTTTGATAACCTGCCTGCGCCCTGGATCTGTCCTTGCCAAATCCCCGCAGGATCATGTTACAATTTAACACAAACTATTAAATAATTACTTTGTCCTCTGATTGATATTTAGACCTACAGAGTGTAAAATAATATTATGTCTGATTAATATTTAGACCTACAGAGTGTAAAATAATATTATGTCTGATTAATATTTAGACCTACAGAGTGTAAAATAATATT
>NW_013954200.1:0-1050 GCF_001266775.1 Austrofundulus limnaeus
TGTATTTAATTTAGTTATGTTAGTTATGATAGTTTAGTTGTGATGTAAATACAATAAAAATTAAACCAAGATTTATAATAATTATCATTTTGATCTATACATTAATAATGTCTGACTGGGCCTCGTGTCACTTTTTGTTCAACAAATTGGGCCTCGAGGTCAAAAAGGTTAAGAAGCCCTGCTGTAGACCATAGCAGGGGCGATTGCACCAGACAACATAGTCTCTAGGATCATGTGGATACTCCTCCACCACAGTGAGGTGGACTTTGAGCAGASGATTTGTTGCACCATGAAACAAAGAATCTATCCTGGACTGTATTTCCTATGTTCCACTGTGAAAATAATCTGGTTTACAGGATTTCCAAATGATTGATTCTGTTTATTTTTACAAAACTTTTTCAGATTTAAAGTTGCAGGTGCATGTTTAAATCAGGTTTGGTATTCCTTGTATCTGACATATTGATAGTAAAAATGAGTGAMTGAAATGGAAACTTGACACTTTCCCTCATTAGTCTGAGTCTCCAACAAGGAGAGACCACCCTGAGGCAAACTGAAGACTCAGTTTTAAAGTCTAGTCTGCTCAGACAAATGATTAACTACGGATCATGATGACTAGAGTTCAGCCTCACATGTAAGATAATGAAATTATTCAAATGTACAGGTTATTATTATWTCCTCTTTTCATGGATTTACAGGACTGTTTTGTCATTTTCACATTTTCTGTAAAGAAATTCTTGTCAAAGAATTTTATTTCTTTTTATTTGACAGAATGTGGAAACCCAGGAGAAAGAGGAGCAGAATTTAGGAAAAGCCATAAAACTAGTGAAGGGTAAAGTAGGCAAACCTAAAGTGAAGAAGATGAACCTGGAGGAGACCATGCCTTCACCGTTTGGCCGCAGGGTGGACCCTCCGACCCAGCCGATCAAATCTGATGCAGCCAAGAAACTGACCAAAAAAAAGAAGGTAAATACTGCCTTTACAGCGGGTAAAATAAGTATTGAACAGGTCACCATTGTTCTCAGTAAATACATTACTAGAGGTGCTAATGAC
>NW_013954200.1:1114-3349 GCF_001266775.1 Austrofundulus limnaeus
ACCTCTAGTAATATATTTACTGAGAAAAATGTTGTCGTGTTCAATACTTATTTTACCCGCTGTATTTCAGCTATGCTTTGGACTCTGTAATGTTAACCTGAACCTGTGGTTTCAGAGTGACTCGGACCCTGCAGTGAAGCTGGAGTTTGATGATGATGGAGACGGACCAGCTGGAGACAACGCTGTACCCAAAGCCAAAGCTCCGCGAGCAAAGAAAGAGAAGAAAGAGCCTGGTTAGTAATTTTAACCCAACCGCTGTGATGAGATGTAGGAAAACACCGTCTCATCATCTTCACCACTGTTCCAGGAGCTCCCCGAGTGAGAAAACCTGCTGCACCCAAAGCTGCCTCAGCTAAGAAGGTGAAGAAGAGAAACCCCTGGTCTGATGACGAGTCCAAATCTGACAGTGACCTGGAGGAGAACGAGCCCGTCATTCCCAGAGAAACCAAGTCTCAGAGGGCTTCAGGTAGAGCAGAAACAAACCACAGCTTCTCCACTGCAGCAGGAAACGTCTCATCAGAGCTTTCATCACACATCACTAACTTCACTGAGTTTGTTTTCAAAGTAATGAGCTCCAGATTAGACCAACATGAACCAGAGATCATTACTGATGCTTGACAACTTGAAGTCCAGGTTTGTAACAAACGTAATGGTTTTGACAGGATTCAGATTCTTCAGTTAGTTTAGCAGAGCAAAGATGAACCTAATTATTGATAATAAAAAGAAATCAAACTCTTTATACCTTTTATAGTTGGAGCTTTTAGATACATCTACAGCTGCCTGCCACTCAGGCGGTAAAGAAACAGGTGCAAAGAACACAACAAATAACACAAAGTATGTGGAGGACTCCAAAAGCAGCATCTTAACATGTGGAGGAGCATGATGATGATGATGATGATGATGATGATGATGATGATGATGCAGTTAGATGCGGTTCCTACATTTTCTGTAGTGGTTTCATTAAAATGAATCCATGTGGTAATAAATATCTTACGTTGGCCGATGATTGAGACAAAACTAACAACTCTTTGTTGTTGGTTTATTTTACAGTCACATGTTTGAAATAGTCTTAAAAAGGAAGAGTTTAGAGCTGGGCGATATGGCCTAAAATCAATATCACGATATATTGACCAGTTTACCTCGATGATGCACGATAACTCTTACCATCCACCGCCCACAAGTACACGGTGTAGTATAGTCATAACACTATACACTGTGTCCATGTTTTTAATCAAAGTTTACATTTTGAACAGCTTTTCTGTAGTTTATATTTGTCATTTTAGTGTTTTTAATATATTTAATAAACATTTTTGACAAGACTTGAGTCAGATATAGTCATACAATTATTTAACCATCTCCATAAATTTTCAGTGCAAACACATTATGTATGTATGTATGTACTTTAACTTTATATTTTTTTAAAATATTCCAAATATGTCTTTTGTACTTCACAAAGTAACTTTACATGTTTTATGTTAGACTGGCTGATTTATCTATTAAAATAACTTTCTTTCAAAAAGATTACATTATTTAGAGAGCTCATATAATCATTTAATACTTTTTATTCTTCAAATATTTATTGAATCACAGAGCAGTCACAGTATGGTTCTAAATATAAGATAAGCTACAAAAAATAAACTACAAAAAGAACATACCGTTTGTTTGTTTTTTGTTTTGGTTGTGGGGGGGGCTAACTGTAAGCGGACACTCGTCTTTTCTATAAAGGGGCAAAGTTCATCTGAGTGAATATTTTGGAGAAGCAGCGGCTCTCACAGAACTCAGCCTGTGTGCACCTCGCTCCTGTAACAGCTCTGTGGAGGAGAGGAGTTAGGTCATGTTAGCAAAGTTGGACATATCTGTTAGATAACGAAGCTCTGAACACATAAACTTATAGTGAGTCAGATTTTAGAGACAAACGTCTCTGGTAGCTCAGGAGCAAAGTGTGGAGAGAGGACGGGGTTTGCTCAGTCAGGACAGGAGCTGCAGGCTGACCGTTCATCCTGCAGACTGCTGCACCGAGTCGACATCAGAAAGACCCGCCCTGCTCTGCTCTGATTGGATAAAGCTGTGGGGTGCGTTTGATTCGTTGAAAGCAACGTCTGTTTAAAGGTATCAGACTGGGCTGCCCAGTTTTGTTGCGGTCTCACAACAGAAAACAAGCAGGTTCTCTGACATGGGCAGAATGACGTCAGTCATGAAATTAGCATATCAAGAGTTTTTTTACTGGTATTATCG
>NW_013954200.1:3359-6141 GCF_001266775.1 Austrofundulus limnaeus
AGTCTATATCTTTAAGAAAATGGTAACGTCATCACCATTTTTTAAAAGAAACTTTTACCAGTAAAACAATTAACTCATGCCCTCTGTGCTCATCATTCCTACTAACTCTTGTAGATACAAATAATCAGTTATGTAATATAAACAACAAGTACAGAAAAAAAAATCCCCCAATCATTTGTTCTACGTTTTTAATGCTCGTTTCCCCTCTACTCAGGTAAACAAACTGAATATCTGTGCTTTAAGGGTTAATTTTCCAAAGGGTGTGTTGGTGTGGAGTTCAGTGTGTGCAGCTGAGTGTTTAACAGGAGATGTGACTTAATTAACAGCAGCTCTTGTTTATTRTTTAGAAAGTGTTTTGTTATTAAAAGCTCCAAAGAGCACACAGGTGACTTTTGATTCCTTTTTTTAGCATTTAGAGCGCTKCTTCTGTGACGATCAGTGCTATCTTTAGAATGTTACCTGTGGGCACCGTGTTGGTGACYCCTGGTCTATAAGCTCACCCCTGTCCCAGGTGATGGAGGGAGGGGTTAAAGGCACATCCAGCTGCATCATGACTGCACAGAACAGTAAACAGGTGTGGTGAGATCAGAACAATGATGTGATTAAATCCAGATTAAATCAACGTTGGACCTGCTCAGATACTTCAGATGACAGTCATGATGAATTATTCTAGTTTTACTGACAGGAACCTGAWGTTAGCCTCACACAGAGGTTTCATAAAGACAGGATTAATAATCAGAACTGAACCATTTCATGTGTTTGACCTCGCTCTGCTCTCATCTTTCAGCCTCCAAGCCCAAATACACATTTGACTTCTCAGAGGAGGAAGAGGAGGAGGAGGCAGATGAAGATGAGGAGGAGAATGGTGACAACGAAGCGGCCTCGTCTCCCGTGAGGTCGGTCAAAAATGACTTCTCAGACACCAAGGAGCAGCTCAGTGACCCAAACGATGAAGAGGAGAACAGTGAGGACTCTCCACAGAAGAAGAGCACGTAAGAAGCAGGTGTTTCTGTTTGGTTCATGTTCAGGTGAGTCGTTAACACTTCTGTTTCTTTAAAGGTCGGCGCCTGCAGCTAAGAAGAAACTGAGCAGCAGCGTGTTCTCCTCCAAGTTCTCTGAGAAGAGCAACGACAGCGGTGAGTGCTCTCTAACTCTAGCTAAATAGAGTTTAGGCTGACACTAAATACTGAGTCAGCATTTAGTGTCAGCCTTACACTGCTTCTTTACAAGAAGCTTCACTGCACTTTAAATACACTGGTTTTAGTGGGGCGGGGGGCTCTGTTCTGAGTTTGGGGGGAGGGATTGTGCTGGCACTTCCTGTTTGTATGGCTCAGGTCTCCACTTCCTGTTTGTATGGCTCAGGTCTCCACTTCCTGTTTGTATGGCTCAGGTCACCACTTCCTGTTTGTATGGCTCAGGTCTCCACTTCCTGTTTGTATGGCTCAGGTCACCACTTCCTGTGAGCGAGTATCTTAACTTGTGAGCCCTCAGACAGCCGTCTCTTTGTCTGAACGGGCTCAGTTACTCATCTAGTTCATTTCTCTCTCCACACTTTGGTAGAGACTAATCTTGGTCTCATCAGTCCATAAGATTGTCTTCCAGAACTTTTGCGACTCATCTTTGTGCTACTTTGTAAATTTCAGTCTGTCCTTCTGATTCTTCTTACTGATGTTTTGTTTTTCTTCAGTTCTCACAATATTTCTGTCATCAGCTGGTGTTGTTTTCTTGTTCGACCTGTTGGACGTGCTGCTCAGTGCACCAGTAGTTTCTATCTTATTCAGGACTCTCCAGATTGTTGTGCTTGCTGCCCAATGTTTGTCCAATGACTCTGATTGATTTTCCTGCTTTTCTCCCACAGACATCTCTCTGGTCTTTATGTTGGTTTAACTCTTTAACAAGACAAAACTACTTTATARGTTTAAACCCAGTCATGCAGAGCTGTTTAATGTCTGAACAATCAACCTGAAAGACAAYRCCTGGTCAATAAGAAACACCTGTCAGTCACATGYTCCTGTTTGAATAATGGGTGGKTTCAAACCAAGGTTRGTCTGTTCTGAGTTGTTTAACTTTTAAATAGCAGGAAATCAAAGCTGACATTCAGAGCTCTTGTCTCATCTTTTCATCTTAAAMCCAAATGTCTTCAGTGAAGAAAACCTCAGCTCATTTTATCAGACTGGTGGCTGATGTTAGTTGTGTTGATGCTGCTCACTTTGACAGGTTGTGTCCTCACATCTACAGAGGAAAACAAAGAGCTCTGTTGTTGTTTTGCAGATGGGTCCAAGTCCGACAGCGACGATGGTGGTCCGGTGTTCTCCACCTACTCCAGCAGCTCAGCGTTTGACAAACTGACCGCAGCAAAGAAAGGTAGTGTGTGTGAGCGGCCTGCAGAGGGCGCACCTGGCTGCTCTTCATGTCTAACGTTTGGTTTTATGCAGCAGCTAAGAAGGCCTCTGATGCAGCTCCCAGACCGAAGAAACCAGCAGCACCTAAAGCAAAGAAACCAGATAAATCCATCTGGGATTCTGAGTCCGACACAGAGTCCAAGAAAACAGCACCAGCCCTCAAAGGTCCGGCACGTTCTTCTTTTAATATCAGCCTCTGTCGAATGGGGTGACGTTTGTAAAGTTACACAGTCAAAAATTACCACCAATATTTTGGTTTTATTTAGCTTTTTATAAGAAAAAAAGAACAATTTATTTTTCAAAATCAGTTTTTCACCAAATGATTCATACATTTATAAATGTCAGTTTATAAACTAAATATTTAACTTAAAAATTTAATA
>NW_013954200.1:6164-7525 GCF_001266775.1 Austrofundulus limnaeus
TATAAATGTATGAATGGTGAAAAACTGACTTTGAAAAATAAATCTGTTCTTTTTTCTTATAAAAGGTTAAATAAAACAAAAATATTGGTGGTAATTTTTGACTGTAAATTTACAAACTGAACATTTCATCCTGTCAAGCCCCTCTGCTCCAACTGTTGTTGAACTGTTGCAGATAAAGGTCGGGGGAGAAAGAGGAAGGGCTCTGGATCTGAAGACGAGTACAGTCCCATGAAGAAAGCTGTGAAACCTGTTGGCAGAGTGAGTGTGGTTCTGAACCAGGACCCTCCAGACCTGGACCAGCACATCCCTCACAATGACTGAATGATGAGATTCTGATCATCTGTTCTCTGTGCAGAAACCTCAGAAACCTCCATCTGATGACGATGATGATGAGGAGGAGGAGGAGGAGGAGGAGGACAACCAGGGCTCTGTCAGAGCTCCGTCCAGGGAGCGGCCGGGCCGAGCCAGGAAGCAGGTCAAGTACTTCCACGAGTCGGATAACGAGGAGGAGGAGGAGGACGACGACATGTTTGATTAAAGTCCTCTCTGCTTGTTTGGAAGTTCTCCTGTGTTCCACTCAATTTTCTACTTCTGTTTTATTTGAACCTTTCATTAATGGTGGTGTTTAATGTATTTTTTTAACGTGTAGTTGTTTTACACTTTTTATTAATATACATATACAGGCCTGTTTTTTTATGCTCATTGAACCGTTGTGTATTTGTCTGAAGCAGCTTGTAGAAGTTTAGAGCGCTGTTCTTTAGCACATTTTAACTGTTAAGATGCTGATGTGACTTTTTAAACATGAAGTTGAAGTAAAGAATGAAATGTTGACAGGTTCTGTCTTTTCTGACATCATTGATGTTCTTTAAAATGTGAATGTGAGCTGTAAAGTTCATAAACCCCCAGTTTTATTTACAATGCAGCAACAGTCATTGTTAAAACAGGAAATCATTATGATGGCTGTAAGGACGAGACAACAAAAGGCTGTAAGTTAATTTATTACAAAATTACAAAACTATAGCAAGAATCAATTTAATTGAATCATGAATAAAAACGGTAAAACAAAGGTGAAAGTAATCGCAGACTTGATGTATATATCTAAGATAAGATCAGGTCTGGATATTTAAACCTTTATAGAATGAAAATATGTTTTCCCAAAGGAAATATTTTCTGTTAATTAACAAGAGACCCAGGTTAAAACAGTAAAAGTAATTTTTACAGTGCCACTAGGTGGTGCAAGGTCGTTTCACAATATTTTCAGACAGTCATGTTCAGGACTCGGTGTCTGTAAGTTACGGAGCCCGCCGGGGGTCAGTGGTGAAAAAAGAAAAACAGCCGCCGGAAATCCGTGCGCACGGATT
>NW_013954200.1:7535-9120 GCF_001266775.1 Austrofundulus limnaeus
TAACCTTCTTTAATCCAGTTTAATCTGAGGTTAGATGATGTTAACCTTCTTTAATCCAGTTTAATCTGAGGTTAGATGATGCTAACCTTCTTTAATCCAGTTTAATCTGAGGTTAGATGACGCTAGCCTTGTTTAATCCAGTTTAATCTGAGGTTAGATGATGCTAACCTTCAGTCAGGTGTTTAAACATTGTTTTTCTGCAGGTGGGTTGCCCAGTTTTGGCTCTAGAAGTGCTCTCTAAAATTCCCAAAGTCAGTAAGAAGGTGGGCTCGTCACCTGTCAGGACAGCTTCGTCGAAGGCCAACCAGCCGTTAGAGAACGGCACCCAGGGAGGCCTCGACTGGGACGTCCCGCCAACAAACACCCAGGCCTGGGGAGGAAACCACAGCGGGGGGATGGACTGGAGCCAGCCGGTGGTCCAGGTGGAGGAAGACGAGCTGAAACTTGACTGGGGAGACGATAAGGACGATGATGATGAGGAGGAGGAGGATGGTGAAGGTTTGACCATGAAGAAACCAGAGCAGGAGAGCAAAGCAGACCTGAAGGATGGTGTCTCCAAACTGCAGAGAGACGACTCACAGGTAGCAAATATCAAACTTAAATCCTGTTTTTGTTTTTAGTTGTTATTTTAATAAAAAGAAAGATGCAGCCTTTTTTTTATCAAAATGTTTAAATTTAAATTGATCTTGTTTATTAAAACAAAATKAACTGTTAGAAGATGGAACCACTGTATGAACCAGTGAGTCAGATTATAAATCCCTGTTCAGTCAGTTTGTCTGAGAGCTTTAATAGATCAGAACAAACAGATGAATATTTTTCTGCTTTAGGGTGACTCAGAGGTGGACGTGATCGCAGAGCAGCTGAAGTTCCGTGCCTGTCTGAAGATCCTGATGACGGAGCTGCGGACGCTGGCGACGGGCTTCGAAGTGGACGGAGGGAAGCTGAGGTTCCAGCTCTACAGCTGGCTGGAGAAGGAGATCGCTGCCATGCACAAGATCTGTAACTACAAGGTGGGTTTTCAGACATGGCCGTCCCAGCAGAGTCTCCTGAATGTTCACAGAACATGATTCCCTCACAGGTGGAAGGAAAGGAGGAGGAGTCAGAGGTGGAGCGAGGCCGGACGGCTTCTATAGACATATCGGACGAGGCACTGGAGTGTTCTGAGGCCGGAGCGTACGAGCGCCATCAGATGGAGCGACGGCGTCTGCAGGCCAAGCAGCAGCACTCAGAGAGACGTAAGGCCTGGCTGAGGAAGAACCAGGCCCTGCTGAGGGTCTTCCTGTCCTACTGCAGCCTTCATGGAGCCAAAGGAGGGGGGGTGACGTCTGTCCGCATGGAGCTGCTCTTCCTCCTGCAGGAGAGCCAGCAGGTGCACGTTGTTCTGTTTCAAGTGTTTCCTCTGTGCACCAAAAACATACGAGTCATTTAATCATCTGATTGAAGGATCCATGATTAGTTGTAGCATTAGACTTTATTTGATAAACATTTATTTTAACTGTAAAATAAAGACTGTAAAAATACTGTAGGATGTTCAGTTTTGTAAAGTTTAAAAATATATTTTAACACGGACGGAGCCATTTTATTT
>NW_013954200.1:9220-11249 GCF_001266775.1 Austrofundulus limnaeus
GGTGGATATAGCTCGCTAGCAGCCTCGCACCGAGGACCTATCCACGTCATCATTTACCCAGAATGCTTTGCGTGGAAATAAAATGGCTCCATTCGTGTAATATATTTTTTAAAACTTTAGTTTAAAAATTATAAAAACTACATAGCCTACAGTATTTTTACAGTCTTTATTTTACAGCTAAAACAAATGTTTATGAAATAAAGTCTGTTTCAGCTAATCGTGGATCCCTTTAAAAAGTCAGCAGGTGGTTCATAAASCATCGAATCAGCCACAGAGCAGACATGCACAGCTCTAATATGTTCCTGTAGTTTTATTTTAAATAAAGAAGTTCCCTCCTGCATGTTTCAGGAGACAACGGTGAAGCAGCTGCAGTCTCCTCTTCCTCTGCCCACCACGCTGCCCCTGCTGTCAGCCTGCATCGCCCCCACCAAGACGGTCATCGCCAACCCTGTCCTCCACCTCAGCAACCACATCCAGGACATCCTCTACACCATCACCAGCATGGAGACACCGCCGCACCCTGATGTCATAGATGACCGGGTCAGGACTTTAGACCGGCTCAGGGTTTAGKCAGCAGTTTGTTCTGTGAGCAAACATTTTGTGACGTTAGCTTGTTTTCCACCCTCAGGTAAATGCCCTGCACACACTGGCAGCCTCTCTGTCTGCGTGTGTCTATCAGGCACTGTGTGACAGCCACAGTTACAGGTAACCCTGCTTCAGCAGAGCTCAGGTCCAGGTGTCCTGGCTGTGGTTAGGCTCACCTTTTTTGGCCTTGTCTGGTTTTCAGCAGTCAGACGGAGGCCAACCAGTTTACAGGCATGGTGTACCAGGGCCTGCTGCTCAGTGAGAGGAAGAGACTGAGGACAGAAAGCATCGAGGAACATGTGACTCCTAACTCTGCTCCTGCTCAGTGGCCAGGTAACTGAACCCAGGCTTCTCTAAACTCTGTYGATTAGACTGGCTTCAACACTGAGCTACAATAAAACGAGAAGAACTGATTCTTCTGCTAAATGTAGGCTGATTCTGAGAGCTAAGTGATGACCGACATCTGTTACAGAAGCTGCTAAAGCTAAAAAAAGACCAGACACTAGCTGTAAAATAAAAGTGTTGAAGTAGTTTCTCAGCACAGCTAAACAAAATGTTAGCTTCACTAACTTCTAATCCGCTAATCAAGAATCTTAGTTACGCTAACGCTAAACTGATAAACAAATAAAAATTATAGGAAGCTAACGCTAACCGCTAAACCAATTTAAAAATTATGGGAAGCTAATGCTAAACCAATTTAAAAATTATGGGAAGGTAATGCTAACTTCTAAACCAATTAAAAATTATGGAAAGCTAATGCTAACCACTGAAAAAAATGAAAAATTATAGGAAGCTAATGCTAACCACTAAAAAATTTTTTAAATTATGAAAAGCTAATGCTAACCACTAAAAAATTTTTTAAATTATGAAAAGCTAATGCTAACCGCTAAACAAATTAAAAATGATGGGAAGCTAAGGCTAACTGCTAAACCAATTAAAAATTATGGGAAGCTAATGCTAATCGCTAAACAAATTAAAAATGATGGGAAGCTAATGCTAACCGCTAAACAAATTAAAAATGATGGGAAGCTAAGGCTAACTGCTAAACCAATTAAAAATTATGGGAAGCTAAGGCTAACTGCTAAACCAATTAAAAATTATGGGAAGCTAAGGCTAACTGCTAAACCAATTAAAAATTATGGGAAGCTAATGCTAAATGCTAAACAAATTATAAATTATTGGAAGCTAATGCTAATCACTAAAAAAATGAAAAATTATGGGAAGCTAATGCTAACTGCTAAAACGACTGTCCCTCAGTAGCTGTCACACTTCTTCGTCTCCTTCCAGTTGAGAACTTTTGGATTTTTCACAGCAGCTCGTTTTTATAAAGATTGTTGAAGAGTAAAACCCTGTGTTTGTAAAATGTGTCGCTTTGTGCAGAGCATAAAAAAATGATTTAAAAACACACAGTTTCTGGCTGGAATATACAGAAGAATATTAGAAC
>NW_013954200.1:12039-13660 GCF_001266775.1 Austrofundulus limnaeus
GGTAAATATATTCTCTGCCATATTTTACACATAGTCAATTTTTGTATTTATTTAAATATTGTTAAATGTAATTTTATTTATTTTTGATGCTCATAGTTTAAAGTTTAGCTGCTACAGATGCTACAAACATGTCCAGCACTACTTGTAAGAGGGGATAGTTTTTTTATTCAATATAAACAGCATTAAAACAGAAGTTTTACTATTGTGAATTTTTAGCAGAAACTAACGTAGCGGAAGCTAATCGGTCTGCTAACGGTTTCCAAAGTTAGCAAAAAAGCTAATCTGCTAAATGAGAAGCTAGTTTAGCTGTTAGTGMTTTAGTGGAACTGTGCCCACCACTGCGTTGGAGCTTTAGCTAAAGAACAATAGCAGAACTTTTTATCTAGAAGCCAAAGGTTGCATAAGAAGACTGAAACGGGGGGGAGGCAGAGTGTCGGGGGGGAGCAGCCAGATGGTGTTCTACAATCAGAGCTCCATGTCCTCAGGGGAGCAAATGAAAAGACTAATCACCTCGTCATACAGATGGATGTGCTCTGTGCTGAGAACCTGTCAGCTGAGCTCAGTGTTGTCTGTCTGCAGGTGTGTCGTCCCTGATCTCCCTCCTGACGTCTGCCAGGGAGGAGGACCAGCCACGCCTCAGCGTGCTTCTGTGTGAGGCCGTGGTGGCCGTCTATCTCTCGCTGCTCATCCACGGCCTGGGCACGCACAACAGCAACGAGCTCTTCCGCCTGGCAGCGCACCCCCTCAATAATCGCATGTGGGCTGCCGTGTTTGGAGGCGGAGCTAAAGTCGTCATCAAACCAAAGAGACCTGAGCTCCTACCAGGTAAACATCTGTACGCTCACACAGCAGCGCTCCATGTGGGTGTGATCCTGTTTGTTTTTGTTAAACATTCCATCCCTCTGTGTCTGTCTACATAACTGATAATCACCTTGTCCCTCCACTGAAACACAAACACACTGAAACCTCAGAGCTGTCTGCGCCAACATGGGGACAGTTCCTGACGCCATCTTGGTAGGGGCTGCGTGGCGTCTTTAGTTACTGTCGAGGTGGCAGCAACTAAACTCCGCTAAAGACACCAATTTTTCTTTATTTGTATTATTAGAACCTAAACGTCAAATATTGTGTAACTTTTTATTTTAAATACACTGTATTAAACCAGGGCTCATTGTTTATGTAGTAGTTTGCTGCAATTACAGTTCTGACATTTTTCTGAATAGAAGCCATTAGTCTATTAGTCTTAATTTATGGGGAAAACATGTTTCTTAATTAGTTTATGAAGTCTAAATAGTCGCAGAATCCTGTGGAAATACATTATTATACAAGTTAAAGTTATTAGTCCTAGTTACTGTAAATTTACTACAGGTTACAAATGAGCTTATTTTATCAGACAATTAACCAACATCAAGTAAAAATCTGATTGTACAAATCTGGTGTATTTCTTGGGAAAACTTCTGGTTTTAAAACCAGAGTGACCCCAAATCAGCTGTATAGAGCAGTGTTTCCCAAAGTTGGGGTCGAGACCCAAAGTGGGGTCCCAAAACTTCAAGGTGGGGTCCTGAAAAGATTTTCTGAATTAATGACATTTTTGCCTTAGTTGTTACAAAGGAGTGAGGTTAGT
>NW_013954200.1:14660-26413 GCF_001266775.1 Austrofundulus limnaeus
GTGTGTTCCTGTGTGTGTCTGTGTGTTCCTGTGTGTTCCTGTGTGTGCCTGTGTGTGTCTGTGTGTTCCTGTGTGTGTCTGCGTGTGTTCCTGTGTGTGTCTGTGTGTTCCTGTGTGTTCCTGTGTGTGTCTGCGTGTGTTCCTGTGTGTTCCTGTGTGTGTTTCTGTGTGTTCCTGTGCTCTGAGCTCAGTTCATCAGAGATGTTCTGACTGTGTGATGTAACAGTTGTATCTTTGTCTAACTGCTCTGGTTTGTGTGTCTCGTCTGGTCCAGTGCCAGAGATAGTCACCCAGGATGATGGTGCAGGTTTGTGTCTCGCCCTGTTTGTGTGTTTGAACAGTTTGTGTGTTCTTTGACTCATTAAAGACCCAGCAGCTGAGTTTTGTGCAGATGTTTCTGACAGGTGTGGATGCAGTCCTCCTCCTCCTCCTCCTCCTCCTCCTCCTGATCTTCAACGTTTTGTGGTTTTAGTAAAAACCAAAGCTGGTCCTGTTGCTGTCCTGTCCTTCCAGCCACGCCCCCCCAGCCTCCAGCAGAAGACGTGGACCGGTACAGACGCAGGTTCAACATGAGGATGCTGGTCACCAGGCAGTCTGTGAAGGAGACCCCCGCCACCCCACCCCCCGTGCCCACAGAGAGACCCACCTACAAGGAGAAGTTCATCCCTCCTGAGCTCAGCATGTGGGATTACTTCGTAGCTAAAGTGAGACCTGAAACACAAACAGCAGGTAACTCACCTGTACCTGTTGATCTGATGGTTCACTTCCTTCCTGCCAGCCCTTCCTGCCACTGTCCGACAGCAACGCCTTGTACGACTCAGACGAAAGTGGAGCTGAGGATGATGAAGATGACGACGCCTTCCTCTCTGACACACAGATGACAGAGCATTCTGACCCCAACTCCTACAGGTAGAGTCCATCCCCTCCTCTTCATGAACACGACCCACCTGTGACGATTTAGGTCCAAACCTTCTCCTCTTCCTCAGCTGGGCTTTGATCCGCCTGGTCATGGTGAAACTGGCTCACCACAACGTGAAGAACTTCATCCCCCTCACGGGTCTGGACTTCACAGGTAAAACCAGACCAGAAAGTCCTCCTTTGGTTCCAGATCATTAAACAGGGTTCCCACAGGTCCTTGAAATCCTTGAAAGGTTGTGAATTTGAAAGAATGATTTCAAGGCCCTAGAAAGTTTGTGAAAGCAGCCAAAAATTACGAGAAGGAGTTCTCTGCAGACTCAAAGTGGGCGTGTCACAAGAGTGGMRGTGTCTAAAGCTTCAACACTGATTGGCTAGTCGTATTGGTTCTTCTGTTTCGTTTTTCTTTCACTTTTGACTTGAACTACTTTCACATTAATTTTAGCAGCCAAAAACCACAATGTATCATTAAAACCAAACATTTAGTTCTCCCTATTTCTAAATGTCTCAAAAAGTAAAACAAAAAACACTTTCGACTGATGTCGCTCTTATTTTGAAATGCAAGCTGGAGCTCTTTAAGAGAAGTGGAAATAATGAATGAAGGCTTGGGGTCCGACACGGTCTCTGTCTTCATATAAACATATAACACCAGCAGCTAACCTGCTGCATGTTTCTAATTACCACAGTAACAACAGCAAGTTCGTAAAACTAAATGTAATGAAAATAACATATGAAAGTCCGATGCTAGGTTATAAAAGGTAAGCTAAAGAAACACCGAAGCAACCATCATCCAATCAGGTGGGCTTGTCGGGTAACACCCCCTTTGTGCTCGTCCAATCAGAGGTGTCCCCTGAAAGAAGCGCCTTCCTTTGGAAACGCCTACTCATCCGCAGAGACCTCTTCTTGAATATTACACTTGTCCTTGAAAGTCCTTGAATGATTTTTGGGGATTGAAGTTCTCCATTCACACGACTGATTTTCATCATCTGTAAAAAAATAAAAATAAATAAATAAAAACACCTTACATTTGTTGCGGTGGATAACTCAGGATTACCGTAAACTGACGTGGTTTTTAACAAAAAACGTGAGCCATAGTCATAGTTTTAACCAATCAGAGCAGAGCAGGGCGGGTCGTTCTTTCTGAGCCCAGGTGAAGCAGCACAGCTCCTCCTGGACGTTCACATCCCCTCCTCCCAAACTGAGCTGCTGAACCTCCCAGGACAGAATTACATGTCCATGTGCTGTAGACATGAATGTAAACATTTAATCCACTTCCTTCTATGTTCAGTTTTTCATTGAATTTACATGATATAAACCTGTTTATTGGTAACACTGTGGTAGCAGCAGGTAATTGACATAGCGTGTGGTTCTTGAATTTGAGGAAACTGGTACTGGAAAGTCCTTGAAAGGTCCTTGAATTTGATATTGACCAAGATGTGGGAACCTTAATTAAACAGGTCTGGTTTTTATTGGGTTCTAAAGACAAACTTAAAGTGAAACAGTGTCCCAACGTGTGTAAATAAGGTTTATATTAGAGTAAAACTGCTGTGTTTTCTATCTCAGACCTTCCAGTCACGTCTCCTCTCAGCAACGCTGTGGTTAAGACTTTAGAGAACTGGGAGCAGCTTCTGCTGGAGCGCATGAACAAGTTCGACGGTCCGCCTCCGAACTACATCAACACTTACCCCAGTGACCTGAGCACAGGAGCTGGACCCGCCATCCTGAGGCACAAGGCCATGCTGGAGCCAGACAACACGCCGTTCAAGTGAGTCCTCCATCTTGGAGAGAATAAAAACATACAAACATGTRGTTTCCCTCTAGATTTATTATTTATACAACAGCCTGAAGACAATGGCACGGGATGAGGGACAAAATTAAAACTCCAAATCATATGCCAGCTCATATATGCTAGTTGCTAGCCTCTCCGATGCTAACACCAGCTTATCTATGCTAGTCGCTAGCCTCTTTGATGCTAATGCCAGCTTATCCTTGCTAGTCGCTAGCCTCTCCGATGCTAACACCAGCTTATTTATGCTAGTCGCTAGCCTCTTTGATGCTAATGCCAGCTTATCCATGCTAGTTGCTAGCCTCTTCGATGCTAACACCAGCTTATCCATGCTAGTTGCTAGCCTCTCCAATGCTAACACCAGCTTATCCATGCTAGTCGCTAGCCTCTTTGACACTAATGCCAGCTTATACATGGTAGTCGCTAGCTTCTCCGATGCTAACACCAGCTTATCCATGCTAGTCGCTAGCCTCTRRGATGCTAACACCAGCTTATCCATGCTAGTCGCTAGCCTCTCTGATGCTAACACAAATGAATTGTCTCCTCATTTTCCAGCTCCAGCCTCTCAGTTAGCGGTGTCGGCCTTTCATTAATCAGATCAATAGCTGTTTAGGAACAGATATAACCTCCTGCTACAAGGATGGATCAACCACTAGTTGAGCAATAGTTTTAATTTTGGCCCTCATACTGCACCATAAAAGAGAAATATTAACTGGTTCATGGGTGATAAATTCACAAATCGGTACATTTTTGAGCTTTAAAGGTTCTCACATCTCATCAACTGTATTTATTCAAAGTTATTCTGGGTTTATTTTTGTTTATTTTTCCAGGACAAAGAACCTTCAGTCCTTCCCGGTTCGACGTCTTTGGCATTTTATGGTCAAACAGGAAGTTCTTCAGGAAACGTTGATCCGTTACATCTTTACTAAGAAAAGGAAGCAGAGTGAGGTCAGCAGCCTGTATCGATCATACATTTTTTATTTTAATGCAGTTTATTTGATAGGTTTGTCACGTCTGTCATGGAGAACAGAAAATTCACTCTTTATTCCAACGTTGCTTCAGTTTCTTAGTTTCTGCTCAGCTCTCTGAAGGTTCTGGTAAAACCAGACCAGTCCTAAAYGCCCAGGATGGTTTGCTGCAGTAACTATTGTTCCAGATTAGAAACGAGTTGAGGTGTGAAGCAGAACTCCTCCAGAGTTTATCTGTGTTGTTTTTGTTGCTGTCATAATCTTTGCTTTGACTCCTCAGACYTGTCTAATCAAGCTGCCTTCTGTGATGTCTGGACACGTTTATAAAAATAAAAACCTTGTGTGTAGCTGCAGGTTAACAGAAGARACTGCTCAGTAATTAATGCTCATTTACCAGAGGAGGACTAACGAGACCTTTAGACTTAATCTCATTCAGTCCTCTTCATTATCCTTTCATTTCATGGTTTATTTTTCTGTTTCTGCATGTGTGTGTGTTTGTGTTGTGTTGTGTTCCCTCTGTGTGTTGTGTAGTCTTTAGAAAACCATGTGGACCGTGTAAACCCAGACTGCATAGCCGGAGCTAGCAGTCCCTATAAGGTAGTACCGTTTTCTGTGGCGGCCCAGGCCCGGGTTCTGTCTGTCCTGCTGCTGCAGAGAATCCCTGCAGCGCCAAGCTTGAAGGAGCACATGCAGGAAATGTTCAGAAAAGTAGTGTGCGACTTTGGTTGGCAGGTAAAGTTTGAATGTTGACACCAGACTGGGTGAAGCACCGGTTCTCCTGTCCAGCTTGGCCTCACGGTGACTCCTCTGTTTGTTTGTTTATTTAAGGTCTAACACTTAGTCTCCCTCTGACCGGGACACTCACTCACCTCACATGTGACCTTCGTGTCTCACTCCTCCCTCCTGTCCAGCTGGGCCGGTTCTTCTGGGCCTGAAAGCATCAGTAGATGGACTAACATGCATGCTGAGTGTTGGTGCTTTAACGGTGCGAGGTGTTTCACTACCAGAACCCAAATCTGCAGCCAGAACTCTCCGTATTTACATGATTATATCCCTGCTCTTTTCTTTATTTCTGTATTTCAGTAGGAATCCTTCTGAACAAACTTTGTTACTAATCAGCCTGCAGTAATAACCTGTCAATAATAACATTGATCCATAAATACTGTTTGTTTTTCAGGTGGAGGCAGATCTGGGCTATCCTGGAGGAAAGGCTAAAATCATCCACAAAGAGTCTGATATAATTATGGCTTTTGCCATCAATAAGGTCAGTTATTGTTAATTCATTTATTCATTTCATTAAAAAACAAACAAAATATTTCACACACAACAAAACAATACAAAACAAAATAAAATGAAAGGCAGCAGAAAAAGATAAAAATTCTTATGATATCTGCTCCTTTTTTTAAAAAAAATTATACAATGATAAACCAAATTTTAAAAAAAGGTTATATCTTTATACAGGATTAAAAAGTAATGAGAAATCCTCTGTGGTGGTTATGTTTTATATTTCTTGGATGTTTCCAAGAAAAAACTAGTTTTTAGTTTGAATTTTTAACCTTTATTTAACCAGGAAGTCCCTTCAGATTACAATCTGTTCTTCACAGGAAGACCTGGTCAAGATGGCCGCTCGTTYCAGAGCGACAAGCTAAAAAACACTTTTATCAGGAAAAACAACATGAAATAATTGTTTGATCTGATTTTCATGGTTTCTACAGTCTGCAGCAGAACTGAATGATTTCTTCTGTTTATTTTAATAAATCTTTAATCCTTCACAGGCCAACTCCAACGAGATCGTGTTAGCCTCCACCCACGACGTCCAGGAGGTGGATGTGTCCACGTTAGTGGCCGTCCAGCCCTACACCTGGATCGGAGAAGACTTTGATAAGGAGTCCCGAAGGTCTGAGTCCCTGCGGCTCGTAGAGTTCTCCTCCTCACGTCTTTAACGGAGAAGATTAAACTCCGGTTGTGATTTTATCTTCCAGCTCCGACGACATCGACCCTCGTTCCTCTCACACCAACATCGCCCAGGCCAGCTCGGTCTCCTTCGCCCCTCCACCCATGGCGGTCTCTGCGTCCATGCCGTGGCTCGGGAGCGGGCAGACCAGCATGGGGGCCAGCGTGGTACGGACCCTTCTGTCAGAGTTAGTCTGTCTGTTAGCAAAATAACTTACAAACCACAGGACGGACCACAGGAGCCACAGGAGCGCTGTGTCTTCTGAATAAATGAAAATGATTTAACACAGTTGTTTATACTTTTAGCAGCTCTTTTTATTCCACAGCTGACCTGCTAAAAATGACAGATTTTCTTTTCTGGATCTCTGACAGACGGACTTCAATCTCTGAACTCGTAAAGTTTTTCTTTTTAGTTTTCACTGTCATTTTCATGAATGGACACTTCCTGATATCTGAGGCAGGAAACACAGCCTTATATGGTGTTTTTGGGGTGGTAATTATGCTAATCTCCTCTCTCGTGCACGAGCAGCTGGATAGAACAGGTGAATTTACGCAGCTCATTTACACACTTTTCCTGAAGATAGAAGAGTTTGTTGAATCTGACGTGACATGTTCGTACGAACCCTTTGTACGAACAAAAGTAAGAGAAATTTAGGAGAAGAATACAAACATGTTCTTGCATGAGGCCCATTGAGTTTTGGTTTTAGAAACTTTTATTTTTTAAAAATGTTGAACTTAGTTTAACTTTTTATGTTTCCTTAAAATAAATAAAATGTCTACCTTTTTAATACTGGCTCATTTTAGCTTTTAAGTTCTTTTTGCTATATTTAGTTTTTAGTTACTGTTCTAATTTTAGTTTGCTTCAACAAACTGAAGTTTCTCAGTTCAGTCTGGTTTGGGGGTTTTCCAGACACCAAATATAAACAGGTTTGGTTCAGCAGGAGCGGCAGTGTTAGCTTCTGTCGTGTTTTTAGTTCTTATCAAAGCGGGCCGGGCCGACTAAACAGCTGTCCTGCTGAGTCTAAAGTTCTGATATGGAGGGGGGGTGGGGAGGCAGGGACGCAGCCGGCAACCCAAGGTGCAGATCTGCGTCACAGCCACACTCGTCCAGGGTTCTCCGTGTCCCGGCGGAGCTGATAAATGTTCAGGGAAGARGCGACGGAGGGGTTTCCTGAGGGTTTCCCGAGGGGCTCGTTCTGCGTCATTCAGTGTTTCATCCCGAGTTAGAACGGTGAGAGCTCAGAGTTACATCAGCTGAACCTTTTAATCATGTCTGGGACTTTTATATTTATAGTTACAACATCTGTTAGATTCTGATGTGTTTTACAGCTGCGTTCGTTCATCACAGCGTCTTATGAACCTGTTCAGATCTGCTGCCTCATTGTCAGTGTCAGCTTTATTTGTATAGCAAAAAATCACTCCAGTTTTATCATCATTCAAACTTTAAAAATGTGACTCCATCCAGGCATTTCAACAGTGGATTTATAGAACTATTTGTACATTTCAGGGCCATATAAACCTGACAATCATCAGCGTAACAATGAACACAAAGATCCTGCTTCCTTATAATAGACCCCAGTAGAAGCAGGTTTAATGAAAATAAAAGCGGCCTCTGAATCAAGCCCTGTGGGACTCCACGTGTAAGACATTCGTGTCAGAGGTTTAAACTGTGTTGCTGTGATTTGTGAGCACTCACAGTACGAGTTCAGGATGACTCTCAGCCACCACCACACCAAACATTTAAACCACTTTGTGTTTTAATAAAGTTTTTTAGCTGCTGCAGCAACTTTGAACTGACTTTTCATTAAAATCCATCCTCTGATTCAGATATTTTGCTAACACACAGATAAAGATACACAGCCTTTAACTTAAAGTCTCTGTTTGACCCTCAGAGGGATGATAATCATCAGAACTATGAAAAAATAAAGTTTTTATATTTCAGATTATGAAGAGGAACCTAAATAATGTGAAGAGGATGACGTCTCATCCTATATATCAGTATTGTAAGTTTATTATTTTTAACAAAGTTCTTTTATAAGTTTTAATTCACTCCGCCCCTGACCGTTTTATCTGGTTGTGTATTTGTTGTGTATTTGTGTGTATCAGACATGACGGGCGCTCAGGACGGCAGTGTGAGAATGTTTGAGTGGAACAGACCTCAGCAGCTCATCTGCTTCAGACAAGCAGGAAACGCTCGAGTCACCCGACTTTACTTTAACTCCCAAGGCAATAAGGTACACACACACACACACACACACACACACACACACACACACACAGATGGATGTTTTGTCTACCTCTGATTATTCTGGGTAATTCTTGTCTCAGTGTGGAGTTGCTGATGGAGAAGGATTCCTGAGTCTCTGGCAGGTCAACCAGACGTCCTCCAACCCCAAACCATACCTGGTGAGCTCACACGTGCACACACGTGCACACACACACTGTGTAAGTCAGTAACTGTGGCTCTCTCTGCATGTTTCCTTCATCTGTCAGAGCTGGCAGTGTCACTCTAAGGCCTGCAGTGATTTTGCCTTCATCACGTCCTCCAGCCTGATCGCCACAGCCGGACAGTCCAACGACAGCAGGTCAGGTTCTGTTCTGCAGAGGCCTTCATCTCAACCACAGTCCTGTTTGTACCTCTCATCTCTCCCACTGTTTATTTCCAGAAACGTCTGCATGTGGGACACTCTGATCTCTCCCAGCAACACCATGGTCCACGGTAAGAGACCCTGTAACCCCCTGTAGATGAGACATTCTGACGTGTCGCTCTGATGTGACACTCCAAAGTGACGCTCACACGTCTCCTCCCTCCCCCTCAGCCTTCCCTTGCCATGACAACGGCGCCACGGTGCTTCAGTACGCTCAGAAGCAGCAGCTGCTGATCTCTGGAGGCAGGAAGGGCTTCGTGTGTGTGTTCGACATCCGCCAGCGGCAGCTGCTGCACACCTTCCAGGCCCACGACTCTGCCATCAAGGCCCTCGCTCTGGACCCCTTCGAGGACTTCTTCGTCACCGGCTCTGCAGAGGGCAACATGAAGGTAAGGGGGGTGGGCGGAGTCTCAAAACCCCTCTGAGGTCCGTCTGTTCTGAAGGCCTGCCAGTCCCAGGCCACTTCCTGTTCACGTGTCAGAATAGACCTTCATTAGGACTTGCCATATCAGGAATAAACAATGCCTTCGTCTGCCTCCATTCATTTCAGTGGCAGCACCTGTTATCTCTATTCATTATATCTTTTTATACTTCTACATTAATGTATTAATGTGGCTTGAATGGCAACACACACTACCACAAACGTTACATCAAAACGACCGGCTCGGTGCTGGGAGGTGTGCTGTTACGTTTAGTGGTGTTTCAACTTACCATGGTGGCATAAAGCTCAAAAAACTACCATCAAAAATCCTCATAGGAAAACACTGAGCTGAGCTCCCAGCTGATTTTAACTGTGAGCTGTCAGGCTTTAAAAGATTTCTTTAAGATTTCTTTCTCTCAAAGTGCATCAGAAGTCAGGGAAGTCCTGTTTCTTGTCCTGTTTCCATGTTCAATTTCTGTCATGATGCAGTTCAGAAGCAAAACATTTATTTTAACTCATCATATCTCTGAGATAAAGATCTGTACAATCTCTTCTGTCGCTCACGGATCAAGAATTATTAAAATAGATCTTATAGTTTTCACACAGCAGCTGTTTTTTTAAACCACAATCAGGCCTTCTGATTGGCTGAGGCTGTTGCTGGGCAGAGTAGCCTCAGTGACAGAACAACAAGGGGCTTTATGTAACCCAACATGGCTCCCAGATTACTCAGCAGTTTTAAGACATACAAAGCTGATATTTGGTGTGCTGGTAGCTGAGAGCTAACTCAACACATCCTGAATGCTAATCATGCTAATCAGAAGGTTAAGCTAACTGCTAATGCTAATCTATATAAAAAAATACTCTAACTCAGCCATTTTAAAACTTACAGAGCTGAAAACTGGTTCAGTAGTAGCTAAGATCAAGCTTTGGCAAATTCTGAATACTAAATAAACATCCAAGATGGCCACCGTAGCTAACTTGAAACTACAATAACTCGGCCATTTTTAGCTAAAATTTGGTGTGGTGGTAGCAAAGAAGGATCTCCATCACATACTGAAGCAAAATCAAAAATCCAAGATGGTCGCCATAGCTAAATGACCATAACTCAGCCATTTTAGACATATTTGTATAAAATATATGATGTTGTGTATCACAATGATCTCCAACAAACTTGTTTTATACAATGAAAAGCCCAAATAACATTTTATTGATTATTTCTTTACAATTCTTTCATCATTGTCGTATTACAGATTTATTAAATCTACAAATCGGAGGTCCTGGTTCTCAGGGAGTAAGACCTTAGGTGGAGAAATTTTAAAATAAACATTTTATGTTTGATTTCATAACTTTGAGGAGCTTTAATTGATTCAGTGATTAAATATTCAGATCATTTCTAACCAGGTGTCTTAGTTAAATGATTGTTAGCATAATAATCACTGTTCAGGAGTAACTAACAGAGTTAACTCCTCCTCCTTCTTCTCCTGCAGGTGTGGAAGTTAGCTGGCCACGGCCTCATGCACTCGTTCAGCAACGAACACGCCAAGCAGTCCATCTTCAGGAACATCGGCGCCGGCGTGATGAAGGTGGAGACTCTTCCCGGGAACCGGATCTTCACCTGCGGAGCGGACGGCACCCTGAAGATGAGGGTCCTCCCTGACCGCTACAATATTCCCAGCAGCTTAGTCGACATCCTGTAAGCCCTGCTTCCCCCACACCCCCGGGGGTCCAAAGAGACAGAACCGCTCCTGAAAGGCTTCCTGCGTGTTTCTGACCAACAGGAAGTGAGCGTGACGCCTCCAGGAGTTTCCTGCTGCTGTACATTATYTCCAGAGTAACAAACGGAGCTGCAAACTCTTGATTTCTTTTTTTGTTGTTGTTGTTCCCAAAGGCTACAGCTAACAGTATCATACTTGATTTTCAAGCTAGATTAATTGTAATTTAATCAAAGAAGTCTCTATTATCCATAGAGTGTGATTCTAGGGAAGCTATGCATGTCCTGTTCTCGTTCCGCGGTGCAATCACAGGTCTGTTGGTAGTGCTCCGTAAAAGTGCTCAAGCTAAAAAAAAAACAACAAAAGCTAAAAAAAAAGTGTGTAACTGTTGTCATTTTGTGCCCACAGCTGAAACCTTTTAGCCTCTCCTGTACGCAGCGCTGTGGTTCGTTCTGAAGTCAGTGGTTTGTGAATCGACCTGTCGGATTCTGCAGTTTTATTTTAGTGGTCTCACCCGCCCCCCACCTCCTGACCCGGTCCAGACCCCGCCCCCTGGTCTCAGTTTGACCCCGCCTGCCTGTTTGTGTGGCGAACATGACGTGTTTTCCTCCCGTGAACGTGGTTTTAATGTTTCATCTGTCTTGTTCAAAGCTAAGCCCTCCTGAGCAGAAAGATTCACTTCTGGGTTTTTGCACAAGAAAAATGTTTGATTAGTTTTTGTTTTTTTTATTATGTTGATTTTAATATTTAAGGTGTTTATGTGTTTTCCATCCTCTTTAACTTATTGCCTTTTTTATTTTAGGAATGTAAAAGGTTTGAGCGGGTCTGACTGGGAGCTGTATGTAAGTGTTTACTTCACTCTCCTCACTTTRACTCTTCATCCTGTCAGGAAATACAGATTTGCACTCAGATTCTGGAGACACTAAGCGTTTATTTCAAATCTGTGGTTAGAGAAGAAGAAACTGTTGTTTACACATGAATGTCTGGCCTCATCTGGCCCAGTAGTAAAGCGTTTGAAATAGTTTTACTATATAAATGATATAAATATAAATATATATATATAAGAACTACAACAACAGCTTGTACAAACATATAAACATTTATTTTATTTTTGGTTTGTATCATACCTGTTGGATTAGTTGTAACTTTTGTTAGGTGTATGTTTGGTATTTATTATAATTATTATTATTAATAAAGAGATTTGTGTTTCTCCCTCTTCCTGCCTACTGTGTGTGTGTGTGTGTGTGTGTGTGTGTGTGTGTGGACGGGTTTTTCCTACAAGGTGTGGTCAATTTTCCCAAAAAAAGCAGCCTCGCAAATTATGGGTGTGGGTTTGGGACAAAGGTTTAG
>NW_013954200.1:32126-34046 GCF_001266775.1 Austrofundulus limnaeus
ACCTGTTTACTTGTTTACATGTTTACTTGTTTAACTGATGATATGTTTACCTGTTTACCTGCTGACATGTTTACTTGCTTACCTGTTTACTTGTTTACCTGCTGACCTGTTTACCTGTTTACTTGTTTACATGTTTACTTGTTTAACTGATGATATGTTTACCTGTTTACCTGCTGACATGTTTACTTGCTTACCTGCTGACCTGTTTACCTGCTGACATGTTTACCTGTTTACTTGTTTACATGTTTACTTGTTTAACTGATGATATGTTTACCTGTTTACCTGCTGACATGTTTACCTGTTTACCTGTACCAACAGTGGTCTCAGTGTTGGACAGAACCTCACCGTTGTTGTTGTGAGGCAGCTCCTGCAGGTTCAGAGGTGTGGTTTCATCGTTTGGAACAGTGTGTAACAAACCTGCTGGACGACAACGTTTATTTAATTTGGTTCATTTTCACAAACAAAACGTTTTCATGAGAGCTGGAACAACAACCAGCGACTCATGGCTGAACCTTACCCAGACTGTGAGCAGCCTGAAGGTGGGGTCTGTGGTGCCGTGTCCTGGGGGGCCCTTGAGGTCCAGGAGGTCCTGGAGGCCCTACTGATCCTGGAGGTCCCGGTGGACCAGGTGGACCTGAAGAAGAAAAACCTTTGAAATGAAAGCTGTTTATTAAAACTGGAAGGGTTCACATCAGGTAAAGTCTTCTTGCCCTCGATGATGATGTCATTAGAAGGTTGGGACATTGCTCCTGGAGGACCAGGCTCTCCACGCTCTCCCTGTTCTCCCGGTTCCCCCTTCTCCCCCGGTGGTCCTGTTGATGACATCATGAGTTTATGTCCCACTGGTGAACGCATGAACGACTCCCCTTTTTTAACACGAGACATTTTCAGTTCATTAAACTGAAGCATCAAACCACAGAAGAAGAAAACATGGAGGGAAAATGAGGCGTTTCCTCTTCCTGTTTCAGTCAGGATGCAGCTGACATACTTACAGTAAGTGCTGCTGTCCTCAGAGGTTCTAAAGGCCCAGCGGGTCAGAAAAGACTGAGCAGAGGAGGAATAATGGAGGGATGGTTTTTCTCTACCTCTTTTCCCTCGTTTCCCATCAGCCCCGGGGGCTCCGTCCAGTCCCGGGATCCCATCAGTCCCATTGTGACCCGGCAAACCGTCAGCACCAGGCAGACCTGCAGGAACACACACACACACACACACACACACACACACACACACACACACACACACAATGTATGCTGCACACACAAAAGGTCCCACATACAGAAAACACGCAAACATGGAATGTTGCAGACAAATGCACCACCACATTACTGCAGAGTTTATCATTAAGATGAACCAACTTTATGCTGAGTCAGCGTTATTTTCTGTTTATTTAATACGATCTAACTTCTGCAGACCATGATTTATCAGTTCTCACATCGTTCTGCTACTTCAGCTGGTCTTCTACTATTATCTCTTGGTTAGCTAATTGACACTTTTAGCTTTTATGTGAACCATTATGTATCATTTAGCTTTTAGTTAATCTTTTCATGCTTATTTTAGCCATTATTTTTTGCTACTTTCAATTATATTATTTTTACCTTAGCTTTCATGCTACATTAGCATTTAATTAGCCTTTTGACATTTTAGCTTAATCCAGAGTTTTGATTACTTTTAGTTTTTAAGCTTAGTTTATGCTAATTTTACATTTATGCTTCTTAGCTAGCATTTTGATACTTTTACCTCATAGCCAATTGCTACTTACAGCTTCAAGCTACTCTGGATTTATAATAAAAAGTGATTTCTCTGAGTTTTTCTTCTTATTGAGGAGAAAACTTCCAACCTCAGAAATGATTAGCATCACTGCAGCATCTCTCTGACTCCTGAGCTTCTTCCTCCTCCTCCTCCTCCTCCTCCTCCTCCTCC
>NW_013954200.1:34608-37786 GCF_001266775.1 Austrofundulus limnaeus
TGTCCTCTGTGTCCTCTCTGTCCTCACTGTCTTCTCTGTCCTCACTCGGTCCTCTCTGTCCTTACTGTCCTCTGTGTCCTCTCTGTCCTCACTGTCTTCTCTGTCCTCACTCGGTCCTCTCTGTCCTCTCTGTCTTCACTCGGTCCTCTCTGTCCTTACTGTCCTCTCTGTCCTCACTGTCTTCTCTGTCCTCACTCGGTCCTCTCTGTCCTCACTCGGTCCTCTCTGTCCTCTCTGTCCTCACTCTGTCCTCTCTGTCCTTACTGTCCTCTGTGTCCTCACTGTCTTCTCTGTCCTCACTCGGTCCTCTCTGTCCTTACTGTCCTCTGTGTCCTCTCTGTCCTCACTGTCTTCTCTGTCCTCACTCGGTCCTCTCTGTCCTCTCTGTCTTCACTCGGTCCTCTCTGTCCTTACTGTCCTCTGTGTCCTCTCTGTCCTCACTGTCCTCTCTGTCCTCACTCTGTCCTCTCTGTCCTCTGTGTCCTCTGGCCTCTCTGTCCTCACTGTCCTTACTGTCCTCTGTGTCCTCTCTGTCCGCACTCTGTCCTCTGTGTCCTCTGGCCTCTCTGGCATCTCTGTCCTCACTCTGTCCTCTGTGTCCTCTCTGTCTTCTCTGTCCTCACTGTCCTCTCTGTCCTCACTGTCCTCTGTGTCCTCTCTGTCCTCACTCTGCTGACAGATGAAATCAGCAGACATCATCTAAGCTCTTCTGTTTCAGCTCTGACGGGTCCAAACCTGCAGCAGACCGTGGAGGTCTGCGTCTCGTCCACACAGTCTCACCTGGACGCCCTGGACAGTTTGACTCATGTGGACGTGCTCAGTTTGCTGCGTGGCACCGTGGTGGACATCTCCAACAGGCTCTTCCTGGACGTGCCTCTCAATGGTGACAGAAACCATGTGTTGTTGTCTCAGCAGCAGGACAGTTCTGATTGTTGACATCTGTCCTCGTCCCTCTGTGTGCAGAGACAGAGCTGCTGCTGAAGATCCAGAGGTACTTTGACACGTGGCAGAGCGTCCTGATCAAACCTGACGTCTACTTCAGGTTGGGCTGGCTCCAGCAGAAGCACCGGGCGGCAGCGTGAGGACCTTCACTTTCCCTCTCAGACCTGTCCTCGTCCCTCTCAGACATGTCCTCGTCCCTCTCAGACCTGTCCTCGTCCCTCTCAGACATGTCCTCGTCCCTCTCAGACATGTCCTCGTCCCTCTCAGTGTTTCATCTCTGCTGTCTCCTTCACAGCCAGGAGCTGCAGGACGCCATCCAGAGTCTGGTGGAGCAGAAGAGGAGAGACCTGGAGCAGGCCGAGACACTGAGCAGCATCAACTTCACCGCTGACCTCATCTTCGCTCAGGTGACAAGTTTGACCTTTTTCCTCCGTCTCCAATCGGAAATATTTTAAACACATTAAACCATGTTTACACGTTTACACATGTTTACACATGTTTATACACGTTTACACATGTTTACATATGTTTACATGTTTACACGTTTACATATTTTTACACATGTTTACATATGTTTAAACGTTTCCACATGTATCCACATGTTTATACGTGTTTACACATGTTTACATATGTTTACATGTTTACACATGTTTACACATATTTCCATATGTTTAAACGTTTCCACATGTATCCACATGTTTATACATGTTTACGTATGTTTACACGTTTACACATGTTTACACGTTTACATATTTTTACACATATTTCCATATGTTTAAACGTTTCCACATGTATCCACATGTTTATACATGTTTACGTATGTTTACACGTTTACGTATGTTTACACGTTTACACATGTTTACACGTTTACACGTGTTTACATATGTTTACACTTTTCCATACGTTTCCACATGTTTCCATATGTTTCCATATGTTTACACATGTTTACATATGTTTACACGTGTTTACCCATGTTTACACGTTTACACGTGTTTACCCGTGTTTACACATCTTTACCCATGTTTACATATGTTTACATGTTTACACATGTTTACATATTTTTACACATGCTTACACATGTTTACATATTTTTACACATGTTTACATATTTTTACACATGTTTCCATATGTTTCCATATGTTTCCATATTTTTAAACGTTTCCATATGTTTACACATCTTTACACGTTTAGACGTTTACACACGTTTACACATGTTTACACATGTTTATACATGATGTTTACACATATTTACACATGTTTATACATGATGTTTACACATATTTACACATCTTTAAACATGTTTACATATGTTTACACATGTTTACACATGTTTACACATGTTTACACGTTTACACGTGTTTACCCATGTTTACACGTTTACACGTGTTTACCCATGTTTACACGTTTACACGTGTTTACCCATGTTTACACATGTTTACCCATGTTTACACATGTTTACATATTTTTACACATGTTTACACCTGTTTACACATGTTTCCATATGTTTCCATATTTCTAAACATTTCCATATGTTTACACATCTTTACACGTTTAGACGTTTACACACGTTTACACATGTTTACACATGTTTACATATTTTTACACATGTTTACACCTGTTTACACATGTTTCCATATGTTTCCATATTTCTAAACATTTCCATATGTTTACACATCTTTACACGTTTAGACGTTTACACACGTTTACACATGTTTACACATGTTTATACATGATGTTTACACATATTTACACATGTTTATACATGATGTTTACACATATTTACACATGTTTATACATGATGTTTACACATGTTTACACATATTTACACATATTTACATCAAACCCAAAGAAAATGAATTTGGAACATTCTTTGTGTGACACTGTGAGAAGAAGGGGTGCATTGGTTGTTCTGCTGGTCTGATGTTCTGGTGTTCTAATGGTCTGGTGTTCTGTTTATCTGATGTTCTGATGTTCCGATGGTTTGATGTTCTCTGGTGGTCTGATGTTCCTGTGGTCTGATGTTTTGATGGTCTGATGTTCCTGTGGTCTGATGTTCCTGTGGTCTGATGTTCCTGTGGTCTGATGTTCCTGTGGTCTGATGTTCCTGTGGTCTGATGTTCCTGTGGTCTGATGTTCCTGTGGTCTGATGTTCCTGTGGTCTGATGTTCCTGTGGTCTGATGTTCCTGTGGTCTGATGTTCCTGTGGTCTGATGTTCCTGTGGTCTGATGTTCCTGT
>NW_013954200.1:38556-39020 GCF_001266775.1 Austrofundulus limnaeus
TCTAGCCTTTATATGTATCTATGACTTATCTAACATTTTATATATCTATGATTTATCTAGCCTTTATATGTATCTATGACTTATCTAGCCTTTACATATCTATGACTTGTCTAGCCTTTATATGTATCTATGACTTCTCTAGCATTTTGCATAACAATGACTTATCTAGCCTTTATATATAAATGACTTATCTAGCCTTTATATGTATCTATGACTTATCTAGCATTTTGCATAACAATGACTTATCTAGCCTTTATATATCTATGACTTATCTAGCATTTTGCATGACAATGACTTATCTAGCCTTTATATATCTATGACTTATCTAGCCTTTATATGTCTATGACTTGTCTAGCCTTTATACAACTATGACTTGTCTAGCCTTTATACAACTGACTTGTCTAGCCTTTATACAACTGACTTGTCTAGCCTTTATACAACTATGACTTGTCTAGCCTTTATAT
>NW_013954200.1:39561-39976 GCF_001266775.1 Austrofundulus limnaeus
TTTATATATCTATGACTTGTCTAGCCTTTATATATCTATGACTTGTCTAGCCTTTATATATCTATGACTTGTCTAGCCTTTATATATATCTATGACTTGTCTAGCCTTTATACAACTATGACTTGTCTAGCCTTTATATATCTAGGACTTATCTAGCCTTTATATATCTATGACTTGTCTAGCCTTTATACAACTATGACTTGTCTAGCCTTTATACAACTATGACTTGTCTAGCCTTTATACAACTATGACTTGTCTAGCCTTTATATGTATCTATGACTTCTCTAGCATTTTGTATAACTATGACTTATCTAAACTTTAAATATCTATGACTTATCTAGCCTTTATATATCTATGATTTATCTAGCCTTTATATGTATCTATGATTTATCTAGCCTTTATATGTATCTATGAT
>NW_013954200.1:40777-41652 GCF_001266775.1 Austrofundulus limnaeus
ATGACTTATCTAGCCTTTATATATCTATGACTTGTCTAGCCTTTATATGTATCTATGACTTCTCTAGCATTTTGTATAACTATGACTTATCTAGCCTTTATATATCTATGATTTATCTAGCCTTTATAAGTATCTATGACTTCTCTAGCATTTTGTATAACTATGACTTATCTAGCCTTTATATATCTATGACTTATGTAGCCTTTACATATCTATGATTTATCTAGCCTTTATATATCTATGACCTATCTAGCCTTTATATATCTATGATTTATCTAGCCTTTATATGTATCTATGACTTATCTAGCATTTTGTATAACTATGACTTATCTAGCCTTTAAATATCTATGACTTATCTAGCCTTTATATATCTATGACTTATCTAGCCTTTATATGTATCTATGACTTATCTAGCATTTTGTATAACTATGACTTATCCAGCCTTTAAATATCTATGACTTNTTATCTAGCCTTTATATGTATCTATGATTTATCTAGCATTTTGTACAACTATGACTTATCTAGCCTTTATATATCTATGACTTATGTAGCCTTTACATATCTATGACTTATCTAGCCTTTATATATCTATGACTTATCTAGCCTTTATATGTATCTATAATTTATCTAGCATTTTGTATAACTATGACTTATCTAGCCTTTATATATCTATGACTTATGTAGCCTTTACATATCTATGATTTATCTAGCATTTTGTATAACTATGACTTATCCAGCCTTTAAATATCTATGACTTTTCTAGCCTTCATATATCTATGACTTATCTAGCCTTTATATATCTATGATTTATCTAGCCTTTATATGTCTCTATGACTTATCTAGCCTTTATATATCTATGACTTATCTAGCCTTTA
>NW_013954200.1:42612-43423 GCF_001266775.1 Austrofundulus limnaeus
GAGGAGGGAGGAGGGAGCATCACACAGGAAAGTAGATGAGAAGGAGAAGTAAAGAGGGGAAACTGAGGGAGGAGACGGATCAGGACTGTTCCTCTCACTGCTGCACACAGCCAGCCTGAGAGCAGCAACACAACTCCTGCTTTGCTTTTTGCTTTTTCTCTCTGGCTCAATAAATCCACCATCCCCTGAGGAGGAACCAGAACCAGAACCGGAGAGGAGAGGAGTCAGAGCTTCTGCTGCCTCCAGGAACATGGATTCAGACTCAGGGGAGCAAAGTGACGGAGACATCTCTGCAGGTAAACGTCTTAACTTTCCTCTTCTCACCACACATGAAATCAATCAGACTGAACTCAGGACCAGGACCAGGACCAGGACCAGGCACACTGTGAGCCTCATCCAGCTCTGTCCACACATAGATGCAGCAGAACCCTCCAGCACCAGGATCCCTGCAGGAATCAGACCTGCGGCTGTCTGGAGCTGCTTCATGAACAAAAAGGGAAGGTTTATGGTTCAGGCAGGAGTTACACATTAAACACGCCGACAGAACAGGAAGTCCTGCTGGACTTCTCAGCCTCAAACACTTTTTAACTTCAGCTTTGTTCCTTTAAACAGTCAGGCTAACTGATCCATTAAACAGCTGGAGAAAACCAGCTAAACAGTAGCTAAAAGCTGACAGTCAAAACACCAAAGCCACCTTTGGCTGCCACCTGTAGCTCTTTAACCTGAGCCCCGTGGCACCCCGAGCCCCGTGGCCCCCCCTGAGCCCCGTGGCCTCTCCTGAGCCCCGTGGCCTCTCCTGAGCCCCGTGGCC
>NW_013954200.1:44423-45300 GCF_001266775.1 Austrofundulus limnaeus
ACATATTTACTGTATTAATTACATAAAACAATTAATAATCTACATATTTACTGAATGATTGTAACTAAAAGTATTTTGTTTTAATATTTTATTTTTATTTATTTTTTTGTCAAAGAAACTCGGAACATTTAAATTTTTCTATTCTGATATCATTTTACTGCTAAAAGCCAAAAGGATTGAAACAGTAGCCTAAAGCTAAATATAACAAACTCATTAATTAGAACAAGTAGCTAAAGGCTAAATTTTACAAAAAAGTAGCCATTAATTAAAAGTAACATGAGAATATTTTTAAATAGATCTCAGTGTATTTTTACAGAGATTTCTCAAATAAAGTAGAAATAATAAAAAGTCACGATTCAGTTTTACTGACTGAGCTGAAGATTTGCATCAATAAAAAAGAAAATAACAGACGGTGGAAGAACTGTTGCTTAGTGACTCCAACCAGACGTTTCTTCATCATGGATGGTAAAACGAGTTTTGTGACACATTTATAAATATTAGAGCTGAAAATATCTGCAGGTTTTACGTTCTGATGTCCGACAACATGAGAGCTGTGAGTGATTGTGTAATGACAGGTTTTTGTTTGTTGTCACAAACCTTTAAGAGTTACTTTAGATCCCACACACAGATGGTATTGTGTTAACACTAACTGTGTTATTGTTAAACATGGAACACGCCAACACAACATGTACCTGTTCCAACATGTTCCTGGTACTAACAGGGTATATATCAGAGTATGTTCCTGGTACTAACAGGGTATTTATCAGAGTATGTTCCTGGTACTAACAGGGTACATAACAAAGTATGTTCCTGGTACTAACAGGGTACATATCAGAGTATGTTCCTGGTACTAACAGGGTACATATCAGAGTATGTT
>NW_013954200.1:50587-50871 GCF_001266775.1 Austrofundulus limnaeus
TAGGGTTTGTGAGACTCTAGGGTTTGTGAGACTCTATAGGGTTTGTGAGACTCTAGGGTTTGTGAGACTCTATAGGGTTTGTGAGACTCTAGGGTTTGTGAAACTCTAGGGTTTGTGAGACTCTATAGGGTTTGTGAGACTCTATAAGGTTTGTGAGACTCTAGGGTTTGTGAGACTCTGGGGTTTGTGAGACTCTAGGGTTTGTGAAACTCTAGGGTTTGTGAGACTCTATAGGTTTTGTGAGACTCTAGGGTTTGTGAGACTCTAGGGTTTTCAGACTCCAG
>NW_013954200.1:56104-56402 GCF_001266775.1 Austrofundulus limnaeus
ACACCAGACTGAGATGGTTTGGACATGTCCAGAGGGTCAGTGGGTATATTGGTTTGGACATGTCCAGAGGGACAGTGGGTATATTGGTTTGGACATGTCCAGAAGGACAGTGGGTATAATGGTTTGGATAATGTCCAGAGAGACAGTGGGTATACTGGTTTGGACATGTCCAGAGGGACAGTGGGTATATTGGTTTGGATAATGTCCAGAGGGACAGTGGGTATATTGGTTTGGATAATGTCCAGAGGGACAGTGGGTATATTGGTTTGGATAATGTCCAGAGGGACAGTGGGTATAT
>NW_013954200.1:57402-57908 GCF_001266775.1 Austrofundulus limnaeus
ACACACACACACACACACATCAGAGCAGACTGAGATGGTGCAGAGGCGGGATGTCTGAGTCATCAGTCATGGAAGTCAAAAATACCCTCATGAAGCTGAAGCAGGTCCAGAAAAGCAGAAATGATCTAAAATAAATTCTGTTTCTTCAAACGTTTTGTTTTTTCTCATCATGTCTAAAAAGCCGTGCATCATAAAGATCTAACAGCTTCAGCTTCTGCTAGAAGAAGCAGCTCTTTGGTACCAGCTGGCACAGATCGTGGCCTCTCAGGCCCGTTTAACGCAGCAGGCTATTAAAACCCAGTTTGCTGCTGCCCACTGACCCGCTCCATTGTTCTGTTCAGAAAGGACGGCTCGGCTGCAGCTCCTCGGTGCAAACTGAAGCTGAACAAAAAGACAACCAGAAGTCAAGTCGTCTCCTTTGTTAACGAGTGTTTTTCTGATGGATGAAACAAACCTGTTTGACTGAAACAGACTGTATGTGTGTGTGTGTGTGTGTGTGTGTGTGT
>NW_013954201.1:0-1375 GCF_001266775.1 Austrofundulus limnaeus
CATTTATAAATAAAACCTCTGTTCTCTGAACAAAATCAGGAGGAAACCAGATGTCATATTCTGTATACAAACTGCACTCATTTCTGCTTCTATTAGCATTCATCCATATTTAGCAATGTAATACAGTAATCTGGCTTCCAGGAACCTGCAGTTCGCAGGTTGTTCCATTTATGCAATTATGGAAGTAACTTAAAGTCCTGTTTGGGAGAACTGATGACATCATCACCTCACACACGGTCTCACATGTACCCCCGAACCCCGAGCCGGGTATCCCACGCCCATCTGTTCCTCCAGGTGAGAAACAGCGAGCGCGAGCAAACCCGGGTCATGGTGCTGAAACAGATCCCCACCAGCCACTCAGATAAATCTCGGCGGGAGATTAAAAAAACCTGGAAATGGCTGAGGCAACCTGAAACAGCATCGAAGATGTGGCAATATGGAATGTTGTGAGATAAGCCGATGTACGAAACGCGTGCAGCGCAACGCAGGAAGGAGGGTAGAGCCCCCAACCTCACTAGAGTGCTTTTAGACTGTTTGGCAATAACATGTGGGCAAAGAGGGTCAGATCTGAAATACCCCACATGTGTAAACTAAAAAGATCCGTTACGTGAAACTGCAAATACGCGCTAGTGTTTCTTGCAGACTCATGGTCACCGTATTTAGTTTTAGATTAAAGAATATGCAAACAGTACCTGTTATCAGCATGTTTAACCAAAAAGAAATAAAATTAACAGGTGCACCTTTTTTAAAAAAACAGAAATACCAACATGTTCAAAGTCGTGGTTGAAATATGAGATTTGAGTGGCAGTATGCTGTTTAAGTTTGTTGAAGCAGATTTCTTTAAAGTGTTGTTATTAGCTGGCATGAGAAACTGCACAATTACAGACTAAATATTTCCCAGAACATTACACAACAAGCCCTTGGAATATCCAGACCCTGGATGCTCCTAATTCACTCAGTCACTGTCTTCATACAAGATCAACATACTTCCCTTTCTGCTCCTCACTTCTTTCTCGTAGACATCCACAGACCTCCTGACACTTACACTATTTCCCCTTAAAAGTTGGACCCGAACATCCAGAGTCTTACTAAGGCCAAGCGTCATGGAGAACGCGTATCCTTCTAAACTGTTCAGTTGTGCTTTAAAATAAAAAAAAACAAACAGTTGACCATTCTGTCAACTCAGCAAGGTCAGTGGGAAACACAAAGATAAACAAATGATATCTAAAAATGATTATTGTTGTCAGCAAATCTTGTTCTGACTTTAATCATTCTATCTCTAGATGAACTTAAGAAGTGACGTAAACCCACTATCTGTAGATGAACAGAATGTCATGAAAAACTAGGTCAGTAAAGGATGTCACGAAGTATTTGT
>NW_013954201.1:2528-5034 GCF_001266775.1 Austrofundulus limnaeus
CATAAAAAACAACACACACACAAAAAACAAAACAAGATATTATCAATGTAACAGTTCTATTTAATTCAAGCACGGCATCTCAGTAAAATGTCAGGCATTAGAACACTTTTTTAAATCCCCTTTAAATGCTGCTCCTAACTATAAACAACAAAATAAACAATTAAAATAAAGAAAGAAGAGAAAAAAATATATTCACCTTGTGCCTTCTTCTACTTCCTCCAAGAAGTTAGAAATACTTAATTTAGATATTTAAATGGCATATGACATTATATGTTTCACTTTTAACTCTGCATCTCATTTTAAAAAGGTAAAAGATAAAATGAAATAAAAGCACTGACTGAATCATTTGAAACAGAAAACCAACAAAAGAGAAAAAAAAAACAAAAACAGTTCAGAACAACTATTTTTCCCAAAATTTTCATAAAATAATGATCACACTTCACCCTGAGAGTTAGTTCGCAAAAACACATCTGTTTTCATGCATGTCAGGGGTTTAATGGAGAAGAAAACAAACAAAAACAGGTTGTCTGCTGCCCGCACGCACCGTCCCCCTCAAAACACAGCTTACGGCAGGGGAGGGGAAATGACCGGGCCCCTGGCCAAAAACCCCACCCAGCTGCCCCTGCTAGGAGGAGGCGCTGCGCGGCCGAACACAGCAGAGCCCAAAATGCGCTCCATTAAATAGTAGTGATTAGTAAAAATGATTCACAGACAGACAAACTTTTATCAGTTCTTGATTTAACCTTTGAATCATGTTGGTCCCCGGGAAACCCAAACTTATGAGACTCATCACATCCGCAGACACATGTTCACCGCTGCCAGCGCCATCTTTGTTTTGTCGTGGCCTGGTCTCGAAATGAAAAACCTCTCTGGTCACATTCTGCGGCTGAAAACTCGGGCACCTCTGCCCTACTTAAACGACATTCTAAAACGATATGTCGGAACCGCGGTCACGGTGAAAGACCCCTAGCCTACAAGATGTCTCCTCAAAAAAATGAGAGACAAGACGGCAGCTGTTAAACATCTTAACCTGCCTGTACTCACCATGGATAACCCAGCTGTCATCCAGGCTACATAAAAAACAGAAAACCTAAGCTCCCTGCTTTTAAACTCAGTGCGGAATGAATCGTTCCCACACCTACCTCAGCTAGTGTCATTTACAGCCCCCCCAGAAAGACCAGATCAGCATCTAAAATTTATAATTTCAATGTGTACAGCCTGAAATATTAGCCGCAGCTGATTAGCATAACGTGCTAATGAAAACGTCAGCTCACCCGTTGCGGCAGAACCATAGCTTTAAAATAACAAATAGATTTTTAGAGTGTGCTAAGCCCGAAAGTTAGCTGTAGCACTTTCGCTTATTTATTTATTTATTTATTTCCGATAGGGTAAAAATATTTAGCTCACCCGTGTTTCCGTCCAGACAGGTTCTTTTAGCTCCAGTCCCGGAGCGCCACTCGAAGCGGTCGGCCGTATGACAGAACCACAAAAAACCCGGAGCAGACAAAGCCTCCGCCACCGCCATTTTCCGCGGTACGTCCGAGACAGACAGCCGGCCGCAGCGAGCGCCACTCTCCGTTCCTAGAAGCTTCCGTAATTGACAACGCCAAAATCTGTCGCGGCAAGATGGGCAGAAACACGTTGAAATGATGTTAAAAAGACAAAAAGTCTTGCGAGTATGGCGTAAAATCATTTATTAATGGGCAGACAAAGAATAGAAAACAATCAGGAAGTCTGTTGAGTGTGGGCCCGCCCGTCATAGGCTGGCAAGCAATGTTATACCATCAGCTAACATCATGTGACAATGAACAACCAATCACAACCTGCCTCATCCTGTTACGTGAAAATAGGTCAACTTGATGCTGACGTCTGGAGCCATAGATTGAAAACACAGGCATAAGATATCACGAGATATGAACAGTGGTCAGTGTCAAGGTGACAGAAATAATTAGTCCATGACATTGTTAAAACGTGATACGTATCTTGTTTAAACATGATATTTATCTTGTTAAAACGTAAAATTTATCATGTTAAAACGTGATACGTATCTTGTTAAAACGTGATACATATCTTGTTAAAACGTGATATGTATCTTGTTAAAACGTGATACATATCTTGTTAAAACGTGATATTTATCTTGTTAAAACGTGATATTTATCTTGTTAAAACGTGATAGTATCTTGTTAAAACGTGATATTTATCTTGTTAAAACGTGATACGTATCTTGTTAAAACGTGATACATTTCTTGTTAAAACGTGATATTTATCTTGTTAAAACGTTATACGTGTCTTGTTAAAACGTGATAGTATCTTGTTAAAACGTGATATTTATCTTGTTAAAACGTTATACGTGTCTTGTTAAAACGTGATAGTATCTTGTTAAAACGTGATATTTATCTTGTTAAAACGTTATACGTGTCTTGTTAAAACGTGATAGTATCTTGTTAAAACGTGATATTTATCTTGTTAAAACCTAATAGTATCTTGTTAAATCGTGATATTTATC
>NW_013954201.1:7920-9380 GCF_001266775.1 Austrofundulus limnaeus
GAAATTAAGTGTTAACAAGCAGTTGGACAGGTGTACCGAATAAAGTGGCCGGTGAGTGTATTTTTAGTTTGGTTGAAAAAAAATATTTTTGATTGAAAATTTTTTTTGATTGAAGATGCTTTTTGTTTGATTGAATCATAAAAACACAAATTTACCTCCATCAGAACTTAGTGAAGGGATTTTAATATCTTTAAAAAATCATCCAATTCAATAGGGTTATGTGAGGCCTCGGAGGTATACAGAGATTGGTAAAATTTGCCGAAGCACAGATTTCCTGCATTCTCACAACATTTTACACCATGCTTTTCATTTATTGCAGAGATATCCTGTTTAGCTGAGCGCTGCCGTAGCTGCTGTGTAAGAAGGCATCCAGCCCTCTCACCATGCTCATAGTAGCCATACCTAGATTTGGATATTAAATATTCGGCCTGTTGGGTAGATAAGATGTTAAACTCTGTTTGGAGTAATGTACGTTTCTTAAGTGAGTCTTGTGTAAAAGCATGGCAGCATTCCCTGTCTAATTGTAAAATCTGATCTGTTAGCGATTTTAGCCGTTCGATTTTTTTTCTTTTTATTTGCACAGTAAGAGATTATTTGACCTCTCAGGTAAGTCTTTAATGACTCCCAAACAGTGCCGAGTGGCATCCCGGGAGTCCGATTAACATCAATAAAAAACTTAATTTCAGAAGCAAGCATATTAACTAAGTCTTCGTCCGATAAAAGTATCGGATTAAGTCGCCAAGGGCGATGGACCAATTGCGTGACAGGAATGTTCAGTTTCATTATGAGCGGACTATGATCAGAAATGACTATCGCTCCATAATCACATTCACTCACTAAGGGTAAAATCCGTTTATCGAGGAGAAAGTAGTCAATCCGTGAATAGCTCTTATGAACAGGGGAAAAGAAGAATACCGTCTCAGGGTCGGATTACGAAAATGCCACACGTCAACCACTCCATAAGTGTTAATAAATGAATTAACTGACTGGGCCGATTTAGAAAGAGAGATCCTCCCCACTGTACTACGATCGAGGGATGATAGCACACAGTTCACATCTCCCCCAATTATGAGATTATGTTGAAATATTAGGTAAATTTGAAAAAAGCGTATTAAAAAATGTTTGATCATCCCAATTTGGAGCATATATGAGACTAAAATGACAGGAAGTTCATATAGTTTTCCCACCACAATAACATACTGTAACATCCAGCAGCGTATGGAGGACAGAACCTATCATTATTGTAAATAAATGTATAAATACATAACTGGCGTATTAAAATTAATTATAGGGTCAAAAAGAAGTTTGACAAATAAATTATTGTGCCGTTAAATCAATTACATCAATTAATTAGGTATAAATGTGTATTTACATTTTAATTTTGAAGGAATATATTTTCTCTACACTCACCGGCCACTTTATTAGGTACACCTGTCCAACTGCTAGTTAACACTTAATTT
>NW_013954201.1:10355-12111 GCF_001266775.1 Austrofundulus limnaeus
TCTCAATCCAATAGAGCATCTTTGGGATGTGGTGGAACGGGAGATTCGCATCATGGATGTGCAGCCGACAAATCTGCGGCAACTGTGTGATGCCGTCATGTCAATATGGACCAAAATCTCTGAGGAATGCTTCCAGCACCTTGTTGAATCTATGCCACGAAGAATTGAGGCAGTTCTGAAGGATTATAAGGATTATATCAAATGACCCTCAAAGTGTAATAGTTAATACAACCAGTGGTTTTCCTTCACTGTTTGTGTTTAAATATCTGATTTCTCTGCTGTCATCTTTTACATTATTATTTTACATTATAATTCATATTTAGTTGTTAAACACACGAATCAAACTCCATCTCAGCCTTTTGATAGTTGTTTAGCCAGTCCTTCCAGGTTTTATCTGAATAAATACAAAATTAATGATTAACTGTTCATTTGCAGCCAGATAATAAATGTTGAAAAGACTTAAAATAAACATTGTACCCAAATGTTTGATTAAACATTCTAAGTTGCGTGTCTTAAATGTACACGTTGCTACAGTTCATTTTAGTTATTTTTGTTTTTAAATGAAGCAAAAATGTTTCACACAGTAAGTGATAAAGTAAATGAAATACAAGCCAGAAGAAACAAGAAAATCTTTAAATGAAATCCTGACTATGAATTTTCAAATTGCTGTCAGGATAATTTAAACATTTATTCATGATGAAGTTCTAGACCAGAAAAGGGTGGCATGCCCCCTCTGGTTCGGGGGAGAATCTCTGCCTCAAGTGGAGGAGTTTAAGTATCTGTGGACCTCTCTGGTCTGGGAATGCCAGGATGAGCTGGAAAGTGTCTCTGGGGCAAAGGATGTTTGTCTTTCTCTCCTGGACCTATTGCCTCCAACGACTTTACTTTGGATAAGTGGCAGAAGATGGAGATGGAAAGATGGAGACAAACAATTTGCGGCTGAACAAGGGCACACTCACTTTTGCCTTTACATTCAAAGTACCCCTTGTTTCTCATACTTATATAGGAGTGTCACTAGTTTTTAAGGACAACGGGGGCTTAGCCCCCAGGTGACACACAGTGTCGTGGGAAGATGGTCAGAAACACGGCGAAAGGGTGTTWAAAAGACAAATAGTCTTGCGGATATGTTTATAAAGTCATTTATTAATGGGCAGACATGGAACAGAAAACAATCACGAAGTCTGTTGGATGTGGCCCGCCCGTCATTGGCTGCCATGCAATGATATACTGTCAGCTAACATCATGTGATAATGAACAACCGATCATAACCAGCCTCATCCTGATACGTGAAAATAGGTCAACGTGATGATGACGTCCAGAGGATATCACAAGATATGAACAATGTTCAGTGTCAAGGTGATATAGACATAAGTATTCCACAACACTCCCTCCTCTTGAGTAAAGAAAATACTCAATACTAGAAATGGAAAAGGAATAATTATTAAAAGTCTGTTCCACAAATGCATCGCTCAACAAATATAAAATGAGAAATATGGTAAAAATAGTGCAATGGATTACTGGCAAAAACTGGCTTGTGCAAGGAAAACAAAAAAACCAAAAAACAAATGTGTAACAAAAAATAACAAACAAAAGCTAAATCCAAAAGTCTAAATAAATTAAACTAAAGGTAATAGCTCCACCCTCCTCTTGTTACACCTAAGCTAAATCCTAAATTAAGCCTAGAACTAGTCCTCTGTGAAAGATAGGTCAGATATAGATAGATAGATAGATAGATAGATAGATAGATAGATAGATA
>NW_013954201.1:12121-13372 GCF_001266775.1 Austrofundulus limnaeus
AAGAGACAAGAACTTTTGAGCAGGGAATTTCTGAAAACTGCATTTACACTCAAACATGATTTTTTTCAGATGATCAAAAGTTTAAGACCATAGCTCAAAAAGACCTGAAAACCCCCCAAAACAGAAATCAAAGTGTCAAAAAAAGGACTCAGTAATGAGTAGCTTCACCATTCTTGTTGATGACTTCAAACAATCATTTATGCATGCTTGATGCCAGTGTTTCCAGGAGACTAGTGGGAACCCAAGTGTTGAAGATGGCTTCACGAAGGGCATCCGCTGTCTGGAACTGATGTCCATTTTGTAAACTTCCCTTGCCATCCATCCCCAAATGTTCTCAGTTGGATTTAGATCCGGGGAACATGCAGGATGGTCCAAAAGAGTGATGTTATTCTCTTGGAAGAACTCCTTTGTCAGGCGGGCTATCAGAATTGGTGGTGGGACAGACCCAGGCCGCAGGCAGGTTCAAAAATGGAACAAAAACTTTTATTAAATAACAAAAAATGCTGTAAGACAGCTCAAAAATCACTTACAGATTCTCAAGATCACAGGCACGAGGGAGACAGCTCAGGAACAAAGCACAACAGAACAAAACAAAACAATGCTCCGACAATAAGACTGACACAGGACAGGGTTTAAATACACAGAAAACTAATGACTGAACAGAAAACACCTGAGGAGAAACACAAGGGTGACAAATAGACTAACAAGGAGCAGCTGGGCAGAGACACACTGGGGAACATAGAAAACACTGGGAAAACCAAGGAAAATGAATACAGATTATGACACGGGCATTGTGAACTGCAGCATTGTCCTGTTGAAAAACCCAACCATTACCACACAGACGAGGGCCCTCAGTCATGAGGGATGTCCGCTGCAACATCTCCACATAGCCAGCTGCTGTTTGAYRYCCCTGCACAACCTGAAGCTCCATTGTTCCATTGAAGGAAAACACACCCCAAATCATGATGGCGCCCCCACCACTGTGCCGTGTAGAAAACATCTCAGGTGGGATCTCCTTGTCATGCCAGTAACGTTGGAAGCCATCAGGACCATCAAGGTAAAAAATTTTCTCATCAGAAAAGACAACTTTCTTCCACCTTTCAGTGTCCCATGTTTGGTGCACCCTTGCAAAGTCCAAACGGGCAATTTTGTGGCGTTGAAGAAGACGTTTTTTGTTTCTGAAGCCCTTCTCTTGCAGATGCCGTCTGATGGTTATTGGGCTGCAGTCAGCACCAGTAATGGCCTTAATTT
>NW_013954201.1:13897-17547 GCF_001266775.1 Austrofundulus limnaeus
TGTGAACAGTGCAAAGTCTCATTTCAGTAATATTTATTTCGAGAACAATACCTACACTTTCAGATTATTATTTTTTCCAAAGTTATTTTTAAATCATTCAAGGCCAAATAATATTTTAACATCACTTCAAAAATACCCCAAAATGGAACATTAACACTATTTTAGACAGATCTGTGAATACCAACACTACTTCCGTGCCTCTACTTATTTAGTCCTTGCTCCTCAGCATTGGTGACCCTCGTTTAAGACTCACCTTTCCAGAAGAGGTCTCTCCTCTCTCACGCTCTGTGCTCCTCTGTCCTGAAACCTAAAAGTCAATAGGGATACTAAAGTAATTATTATTAGTCTATTATTATTATTATCTACTGATGATATTCAGATGTGAATATGCTCAGCTCCTGTTTCACAGTGTGYAAACAGCCATGTGTAAAGTAAGAAACACAGCTGATGCTCCAGAATGAAGTCCACCCAAAGACAGTAGAAGGAAAAGACATGACTCTATAAACACCTAGAACTAGGTAGCAAAGTAGCAGAGTTATTTGGAATGTAACTCTCTCTTTTGGAGTGTGCAAACCAGGTTTTTTTTGTCAAACAGGGAGCACTTGGTTCATTAATTGCATGGGACTTTTTTGCTGTTGGGGCTGGTGTTAATTTTTACTACTATAGACATTGTCAAGAGACCCGCCCGCAACAATCACCTCCAGGATTGGAATCAGACCCGCAGAGCCCCCGCTTGTCCTTCAGCAGAGAAGGGAGCATGACAGGAAGAGAGGCCACAGAAAGGATCGAAGTGGAAACCGAGAGGAGAAGAAGGTCAAGAGGCAGAAGAAGCAGAAATGATTATTGAAGTTAATCAATTTCAATGCTGGCAAATATATATATAACCTGAGTAATGATTATGCTTGATTACAATGTGTGATTTAACTAATGTACTATGATAATTAATGTGTTTTTAAGTGAAAGATGGTGATTTAGGAAGAAAAGAGTCAATGTTTTAAGATGAAGGAAGGTTGTGTGTGTGCTATTTTGGATGGTGAAGTACAGGGCACATTCCTGTGATACAGAAAAAGCAGAAGTGTGGGTTTGACTCGCCACAGAAAAAGTCCCTAGCAGTCCTGTTGTCAAGAGTCAGCAGGATTACTTCATTCTGTTAAAGTACAGAAAAACCCATGGTGGGAAGTCCCCACCTTACCACAGAAGGTAAGGAGGGGGTGAGCAAACCCAAAAAAAAAAAAGAGTATAAAAGAAGAGCAGTTTTCGGCAGCGAGTGTCTTCGTGCCACCGACTGGAGAAGCAGCAGCAAGAAGGCCAGGACAGCCTAAGCAGAGGAGCAAGCAGATCCATAGAACATCTCATCTGGGACAAGATGATAAACTTCTCTCCAGCGAGTCCAAGGACCGAAGACCGGATTGAACCCAGCCCTACTCTGAGAAGTTCTTTTGAGGCAAAAGTCTGATGCACTCCATGGAGGTAAAACCGACTGCTCCAATCTGTCCTGCCTTCTTCAAAATTAACAGAAAATGACACACCACCTAATCAGAAAGATGGGTCAGCATATTAGAGCATTTTATTTTTATCACCATCAATTATTAATCAATATTCTTGTATAATCAAATGTGGCTTTTCTTGCAAACTCCTATTAAACTGCTTACAGCATCATAAAGACAAATTCATGACTGGACATTGATTTTTAAAAGGTTTTTTTCTCAGATTGAGAGTTGTTACTTTAAAGCAACAAGGTAATAACATATTAATGAGTATCGTTACTTGGAAGCCAATAGGTAATTATGAGGTCATAAATCAATAAGTTCATTTTTAATGGTTATTAACCTGGGGAGATAGGATAACTCCCCTTTAACAGTTCCCTTGAGACCTATTGTCCAGGTCACTAAATGCCACCTCGGTCACAATAAGAAGTGCACATCCTACGAGGGAGCGGCTACCAGTGAACAGTGGTGACCGGCAGCTGGAGGCGTCCTGAGCTACTACGCCGACCCMGAGGCTGGGGTTCGAGAAGGGAGCGACCACTGGAAGAAGGGTAGCTGGAGGTCGACCTAAAGGCTCCCGCCCGATGACTCCCGGAGGAGACACGTCAGACTCAGCCACACAGGTCACCCCCAGGTGGCTGTAAGTCCAGCCCATCGCCTCCAAACCAAGAGGGAGACATCGTCTCCTCTCCAAGACCCATTAGTGTCCTAGTGGGTAAACTGGGGGAGGAGCCACACAGGATTTCATTTTTAAAGAGTCAGTTGGCTACTGGGTTGCATGTAATAGAGCCTGAATACCTGAATGAAAACATACATGAAAATACATCATTGGTCCTACTTGGCTAAACCAAAACAGGAGAAAATTCCTCAGCACTCTGCAGCATTTTGTCCAAACCACATTTGACATCAGGCTTGAGGGATAACTTCACAAGTAAGGTGTGTCACGAATTGACAATAGTCTCAAGATGAGCGGGACCAGAACCAAGACCAGGAGCCAGACTAAAATTCAAGTGATTTATTTACAATGTGGTGAACAAACAAAAACTAGAATGTGCAACCAAGGGCACAAGATCCAGGGAGGCTAGGTTCAGCAAGAACTGAAAACACAAAGAGAGGCAGTATGAATCTCAGCAGGAGTTATTAGCCAAAAAGTAGTGATGGGCAGTTTGAAGCTGAAGCTTCGGCACATGTATTGAAAAAAAACACACTGTTTCAGAAGCACTGTGTCGGAGCTTGATTCGTTTGGTAAAAGTCATGTGATCAGTGACGTCCGAAGCTTCGAAAGTGGTGAACTTACGTCACTGCTTTGGTACCTGATTCAAAGGTTCATGAGGAAATGAATCATTGGCTGGATTCATGGTGTGTTTTCATGGCAAATGCGCAAAAATAACAAACCAGTGAAGGACTTATTGTGAGACACAGAGGCAAACAAACGTATGTTTAGTTTGTCGTGCAGTTTATAAGCCTGGGCCAGATAGAGTGGGGGTCACAAACCCACAAAGAAACTTTGCTGCGAGCGCACACACACCCACACAAACGGTCGGACCGACACACGGCTTGGCTCATCATTAAAAAGAAAGCAACGAGAGCATGAGACACATCCCAGAGCAGTTTCACTTGTTACACAGATGATTTTCATAAAAAAATAAAACCTCGATGGTGACAATACCCTGTCCTCAGGGGGATGGGCTTGCAGGGAGCATTACATGAAACTGATCAACTGTATGGACTCTAAAGAAATTGTCTGAACATTGTAAGGTTCAGTGGAAAAGTTTTGAACGTCCCGCCTGCTTGTCAAAATTTAAATCAAAGACCTGTGTCTGTATTTATCAGACTTCTAGAAAATATTATCAATTGTGAATTATTAACTGTATGTGTGTGTGTGTGTGTGTGTGTATGTATATATATATATATAAATTAAAGTAAATCTGAAGAGTCTCTCAGAGCAGATTTGTTGATCCTGGATGAAGTATTTAGAAAATCACAGACAAGCAGTCACACACAGTATATATTTTAAATGTATGATAATACAGTATTGTCAGAGAAATGTCAAGATTGTGAAAATCTTAAGATGAGTTGAAGTTCAATTTTTGTATTTATTGATTTTAAGAATGTGTGAAATAGTCTAGTAGCCTATTTTTTATTTTTTTGGAGAAAAAAAGG
>NW_013954201.1:18658-19812 GCF_001266775.1 Austrofundulus limnaeus
ACACAGTATAGTATTAATCAATACTGTACTGTATTAAATTAAACTGTATTAAATATCAGCTAAAGTTAGTTATAATGTTTAGTGCAGGTGTTTACCTGATTATGAACTGAGAGCTTGTAAATCATATAAAATCTCTGTTATTCCCTAAAACTGATTTAGATTAACTGACAATAATGCTTCTGTACAAATACAAGTYATTACTGCTATAACATTCTCCAGTAAGCTTTCCACAGGTGTCACAGACTGTAATTCTTTCACCCCATCTCTGATGTCTCATCCCCAACACAAACAAAACATCTGACTGGAATATATTTCAAACAAGCTTACTAATAATTTCTGCAGCTTTGGTTCATTATCAACAGATACGCATCAAAATTTTAAAATATTATCATATTTACGTACAACATAAATAAATTTATACTTATGATATTATATTATATAATCATTATTTCATCATCATGCTTTTTACAATATTCTTGTCCTTTGTGGCTCCTCSCCCAGTTTACCCGCCCGGACACTGGTGGGTCTTGGAGAGGAGTCGATGTCTCTTCGTTGATCTGGGGCGATGGATCAGACTCACAGTCACATGAAGGTGTCAGATGCAGCTCTGTGAATCAGGCCCACAGCCACTCAGGGGTGACTGTCACAGTCGAGTCTGATGTGTGACTGATGGTGACTGATGCTGCTGAGTCTGACCTGTCTCCKCCARGAGACATCGTGTGGGAGCCTTAAGCTCGACCTTCAGCTGCTCTTCGTCCGACAGTCGCTCCCTTCGTGAACCCCAACTTCAGTGTAGGCGTAGTAGCACAAGGACACCTCACTTGTGTTGGTCACTGTCATTGCTTGGCAGTCGCTCCCTCGTAGGATGTGCACTTCTTGTGTGGTCGAGATGTGATTTTGTGACCAGTAAAAATAGGTCTCAAGGGAACTGTTTTTACAGAGAAGAGTAATCCTATCTCCCCTCTGTGGCTAATAACCTATAAAAATGAACTTTTTTTGTAATCTGATCTCCTTTTTATTATCACTTGCTTTAAAGTAACCACACATTTTTATAACATGTAATTACCTTGTTACTTTACCATAACAGGACTCTCCTGTAATCAGAGAAAAACATTAAAGGACAACCAGAAGTATCAATGTCCAGTCAATTAATT
>NW_013954201.1:20502-25311 GCF_001266775.1 Austrofundulus limnaeus
GCTGCACAAAGTTCATACTTCTATTTGTGAAATTGGGGAAGTGAGGCACTCTGACCGTTAGAAAAGGGGAAGCAGCGCTCTCTGACAGTTAGAAAGGGGAAGCAGCGCTCAGCCTTACACTGTTTGCTCGCTTAGGGAAACGCCTAGTTTTCTCTCTTCACCAGAACTGCCACACACACACACGAACTGACTTCACAGAGTATACTTTAACCTTTCTTTAAATTTCTGTCTGCTCTAATCACCATCTTACATTTTAAAACATAAAAATCACAAATTTCAAATCATTAATAATCACAGTACATTAATTAAAAGAATCACAGTTAAAAATAATCATTGTTCAGGTTACATACATTCTTTAAGCATTAAAATTGATTACTTCATTTCATTACATTGCCTCCTCAACCTCTTTGCCTCTTGATCCTCGGTCTTCTTTCGATGTCTCCTCTTCCTGTCCAGGTCTCGCTTTTGCAGGGGTGAAAACTCCCTGGGTTTGATTCCAGAATTGTAAACATCCTGGATTGCAGGCCCTCTTGACAATATATTTGGATAGTGTATTACAGTTAACCCTACTAAGAAAATTTTAATAAGTTGAACTTCTTATACATGTAGCTTTGATAGCTATAGGTTTAGGGTTTCCAGTGAAAAAAGTGTGTAAAACAGTTTAGTTTTCAGTGAGTTATGATTGATTAAACAGGCTGATACTTCATTGAGCAAACGACTTTTCCAAGATGGCGGCCCCGCGGCTTGACAGCAGCATTAGCGGTCCGTCTATCTACTCTTTTTGTTAATGGTTACTACCAGCAGTGATTAATACTTACAATCTTGAAAAACTTTGGTATATCCACTTTTCACTGAGCATTCTCCTGGTCTGCTCACTGAGCCTTTATGCTGCACGTAGCTGGTGTTGTAGCGGATTACTCTTAATAAACACAGGAGTCTCTGGTTGACAGCCAGCTGAGGGAGTTTTATTGGAGTTGCATGGTTCAGACAGTCCCAAATTAAAACAATGAGAACCAGCCCCGCCGAAATGGGCAACTCAGTATTTATACCTTCATTCTGCGTCATCAGGCTGTTCACATAAACACACATTGGAAACCTTTTATGTAACATTTCCTGGAAAAGATCTCCATCACCGTTTCCCATTAATCAGTCCACCCCTTGTTCTTTCCTACTGTAAACAAATCATGAGTCTCACACAGACACCGATGAAAGTAACTTTCTGACCTGATGTTTTCCCCTGCTTGTCCAGACATTCTTGACCAAATATGGCAAACTGTTTATAACAGAAAGTTTCTGGCTTACACAATTAGTCTAACAGCTAAAGAACCCTGCCACTTCAATCCTCCCAGTTAGAGATTAATCTCTAATTAAATGCTAACTATCTTTTATTTTTAAAGTGAGGCATGCAGGCATAATATATGTGGTTTTAAGTGAGGATGACATAGGATCCATAATATGTGACATAATATACTAATAAAACTGCATAACTCTACAAAATATTGCACCTAAACTCTAACCTGTAATAGAAACTCAAAGGTTCGTAGGACTGACTTAGTTTGCTTATGCAGGCATTTGCTGTCACTACCCGTGGAGCCAAAAACCCGTGGCTGGCATGCACAAACAAAATCTCTCCACGGGACCCCGCCCTCAAACAGGGCTCCCACCACTTATCCAGGGGCCGGGAGTAGCAGCACCCACCAAGCATGAGGGGCCCTCTGGCCTTGTAAGAAAGTTTTAGCACACATTCTGTTGTATAACACTGATGAAAAGTCCAACCTTTGTAAAATTAAAAGATTTATCTGAAAACCTTAGTGGCACTGAAGTAGTATAAACCTGTAACATTAAAACAACACATTTGATAAACGATAAAACATAACAGATAAACGTAAAAAATAAATGACTTTAATAAAAACAAAAAGTTTAAACATCAAAATAAATGATAAAAAGAATAAATGATCAAAACACAAAAATATTCATATGAAAGAATAAATAATGGATAAATGAGGATAAAAGGACCATGGTGTGATAAAACATAAAAACTGGATTATGATATTTTTAGCCGTTGGTTAAACATCCAAGTTCTGCATCAAAGTCCATGATGATGCCTGTGCATTTGAAAGAATAGAATCAAAAATTGGAACAAATAAAAAATAATGATGAAAGCAGAGTAAAAACAAGTTCAGATACTGATCTGAATACTGATACTCTCATTATAGTTGCAAAAACAATGCAAAAATGTTTGGGGCAGTACAGCCCTGGAGGAGGACTTTCTTTAAACCAGCACATCAACTCTTAACCTTTTTAGCAGTCCTTCTGTTGGCCGTGCAGTCCCCTCCGCCTCCAGTGTCCCTCTTGTGGTTATTGGTCATATTACAGGAGGGGGGAGGAGACATGTCCTCTGCGGCCGTCTGAAGCTGGACAAACTGATTTGCTGCAGCCAAGTCCTGCTGATTTGCTGCAGCCAAGTCCTTCTCAGTCATTACTTTGCGAGTCCACCAACGCTTCTCAGCCGGCAGGATACAGCATGCCAAAAAGGAAATTATGATTAGTACTAAGATTTTACTAATTCCTATTTTTAACTTTGTATCTATTCCTTGTCCTAAATTTATGTTAAACCCACTACATGACCAGTTATCTTTACCAGCATTTTCACTAAGTTCTACTTTTAATATTCTAATTTTCTTCATGCTTTCAAAAAACATTTCTACTGGCATTGTATTCCGAGGCATATATGTAAAACATTGGTCTTTAAACATTTGACAAACTCCGCCTTGGGCGGCTAATAACCACTATAATARTTGCCTGTTCTGCAAGGTCATTCTGCTTTTGTCAACATTCACATCCAGTTTAATCTACTCATTCACCCGATCATGCAAAATTGTTACAGACATCTTCATTCTGACCATTAGCACACAATCCAATCTATCTTAGTGGCAGTACATTCCTCAGAACATCATCTCACACATCCAGTAACTATCTGCAATAGAAAAGGTTTGTTCACTGAAAAAATAAATAAAATAAATTGTTGGAATTGTCATTGTTATGTTTTCACATGTTTGACTTAAAGGTTTTGGGTTCTCATACCAAACAGGTATATTCACAAAGATTGATGTCATATTTGCATGTGGAAACCATGAAAGTACCCAAGTTACATTACACTTAATTGTTGTGTTTCCTAAATTGAATCCTCTGTTATCTAAGAACCCTCCACTTGTGAAACATTCATATTCAGCATCATAGTCTATTTTATATCTTGTTGGTGGTCCGTTTTGTTCAGTTTTGATTGAGAACTCAGCACATTTTTCTTGGATCTTATATCCACGGTAGATGTCCAAATAGTTGGGAATTTTCTGTGCTCCATATAGAAGCCAGCATTTTATACCCCACATTGGAAGTTTGAAAAACAACGGTATGTTTGACTGAGTATTAGTTCCATGTTTATTTTCTTTACATTGTTCTCTTTGCACTTTGGCACATTCTTGTGAATTATACTTCTCTGGGATCACTATTGGCAATGAACCAGGTGCTTTGGTGCATAATATGCATTCATTTGACGTCATCTCCTTTGATGTATAAAGTGCCCACAAATACCATGTATTTTGATTAGCTAATTCCCAAAGTTCATCTCCTATTATAGGTCCTGTCTGTAGGAGATAGACTTATGTTAAAATAAGCCTTCTACATACTTCTCATAACAAAGCTATGAGAGAAGTTTTTACCAAGGTATTTTCTCATTACTTTAACATTTGGAATGTGCAAAGTGAAAAGTGATACAATAAGTGGACGTTCAGACAAGTTCAAGTTGATTCATAAAAGATTATGCAATCATTTATTTACACAAATTGAACAGATCATAAGTACACCTGGGGATTCCTATAACAAGCTTCAAAGTTAAAATGCGGTAAAACTCGCGTCCGAATTTTAATTCACATTAAACTCAGATTATTCATATATAGACAGTAAAACCTCAGTTCTGATGTTAACAACCAAACAATTTTACTGGCACTCTTTAGCTTAAATTTTGGCAAATAAAGAATAAGGAAAGGAGGAAAATAAGGTTAGTGTTTTGACTCTTATTTTGCTAAGGGTAATGTTACAACCGGATCAACCAGTCCCCTCTGCGCTGAGATCTCCACATGACACGTCACCCGGAACACAACAGCGTTACCTGCTGCTGGCTTCTTTACCACACCCCGGGTAAATACTGTCTCACCTCCGATCAGTCAGGGAACGTTTTCGTTCGGCCCGCTCACTGTTCCTCGGCGAAAAGTGTTATTTTTAGGCAACTTTTGTCTGCTTCGATCTTCGCCAGAAAGATTCAAGCTGATGCATCCGGTTCATCCTTTCAAAATAAAATTCTTCCCTCGGGAGTTGAAAAACACTTAGAGACTTATAGTCATGTGGGACAGTCGGCGGCTTGCCTCTGCCCTGGCCGTGGGTCCCCCTAATTGGCTTATGGGCAAGATCCACGGGCCGAGCTGGTTTCTCCGAAGAGAACTCAGCCTTTCTTCCCAGTTGGCATCCAGGAAGAAGTGTTCCATCTCTCAAAGACGTCCGTGTTAGTAATAGAAGCGGACGAATTTGGTTCCGCCCTCAGGCGTAGAATGAGTCAGAGAAAGAAAGGAAGATAAGAGCTTTGCCAGCGGCGCCAGTCAAGGATAAATTCTGTGGCTGTCACAACAGAATGATAACCTTTTCTTTAGCTTTTCTTTCTGATAGACTCTAAGAGAAATCACTGTAAAACATTTATGATGATTAATTAACATTTCTGTTTAAATAATCAGTCTGAGCCATTTGTTGGTCCAGATA
>NW_013954201.1:31681-33227 GCF_001266775.1 Austrofundulus limnaeus
AATCACTAGAATATATGTTGCTTGTTTAGCAAACGGTTATGTACCAGTTGGGTGGAGGATGGCAAAAGTTGTCTTTCTGCCCAAACCTGGCAAAGCAACATWTAGAGAAGCAAAATCTTTCCGCCCCATCAGCTTGACATCTTTTTTGCTGAAGGGAATGGAGAGGTTGATAGATAGACACATAAGAGATGGCAGTTTAATGCTATCACGTTTAAGTCCTAAACAACACGCATACCAGGCAGGTCTTTCTACAGAAACAGCCTTACATGATGTTGTTTTGAGAATAGAACGCAGCCTGGCACGTGGACAATATGCACTAGGCTGCTTTTTGGACATACAGGGGGCATTTGACAGTGTTCCTATAGAAGCTATTGAGAGAGCACTTGCCAACAAAGGTGTGGATGAAACAACCACAAAGTGGCTCGTTTTCATGCTCCAGACAAGGAAAGCATCTTCAACTCTGGGGGACTGCTCGATGACCATTAACCTCAGAAGGGGCTGTCCACAGGGAGGAGTTATCTCGCCCCTGTGTTGGCTCCTGGTTGTTGACAGCCTACTAAGTSASTTGAATAGATCTAGACTTCACACACAAGGATATGCAGATGACTTGGTCATACTTATAGAAGGCTTCTGTCTGGGTACTGTATGTAACCTAATGCAGAGGGGACTAAACATTGTATCCAGATGGTGCCRGGAGCAGGAACTATCTGTCAATCCAAACAAGACAGAATTGGTTCTTTTTACTCAAAAGAAGTCAAGGAAGGGGTACTCAGCTCCAAAATTGGAAGGGGTAATACTCTCCTTGTCAGAATCAGTTAAGTTCTTGGGTGTCTATCTGGACAGGAAGCTTAACTGGAAAAGACACATAAATGAAAAGTGTAAGAAGGCCGTAATGTGCCTACATCAGTGTCGTAGAATTGCCGGTAGTCGTTGGGGTGCTACCCCAAAGGTTATCAGATGGATCTATACGACTATAGTCTGCCCCATGCTATGCTATGCAGCTTTAGTGTGGTGGGTTCGGGTTCAGGTTGGGGTGAAAAGGGTGGTGCTCACCCATGTGCAACGTTATGGCCTGCCTGAGCATCACAGGTGCAATTAGAACYACACCCACAGCAGCCCTTGAAGTCCTACTGGACCTGACTCCACTGGATCTACACATCCTAGGGAAGGCTGCATCCAGCACGGTGAGGTTACATCAGTCTGGCAGGTGGAAAAGCCTACCTGACTCACAGCATACCAGAATCTGGGACTGGGCAGTTACTGCTGTTCCAGTAGCTGCTGGCCCTGGAGACAGAATGGTCAAAAAACACAATTTTGAACCAAGTTTTAAGACAGAGATTGAAGATAGGTCAGCCTGGAGTAATTTCTCTATGGTGGACTTGTCTCCAAATCATTTCTACAGCTTTACAGACAGATCCCTTATAAAGGGGTCAGCAGGTGCAGGGGTGCTGATTCTGCACAACCATAGTAAGAGAGAGTATAGTTRCCCACTAGGCGGTTTTGTAAAGGTATCTCAAGCTGAGATATATGCAATCCATCAGTGTGC
>NW_013954201.1:34085-35735 GCF_001266775.1 Austrofundulus limnaeus
ACCTGGTGTCCTTCATCCGAGGGACAAAAAGGTTTGATTAAAGCCCAGTATCTTTTCGGGAGAGCAATGGGCCCACTTATGAGGCCCCCGCTCAGCTGGGTTGTACCCATCCCTAATTACCAATACCAATACCAATACCAATACCTCAGCTTAGAAGGCAGAGGGTGTCAGTCTTTTCTGCTCAGATTCAGCTATCGGAGCATGAAGTTAATGTTTACTTACAATGCTAATGCTCTCTTACTTTCTGGCGCTCAAGAGGTAGAGAATCCAAATGGCTGCTTATGCTGCCAACTAGTGGTCAGAGGCTGAACTACAACATAAAAATGAATGGCTGGCAGGAAAGTTGGCATTTTAAACCTTAATAAAAAATCAATACAGGGCTTTAGAATATTGATACAGTATCGGGAAATGAAATATCACGATATTTCAGTGTATTGATATTTTCTTACACCCCTGCTTTACAGTGATAATTAATACTTCTGTTAGAATGGTTGGTTCAACAATAGTTTCAACATCAACTAAGTTTACAAATGGAGTTGTTAATGGTGTTTTTGGTTTAACCGTGGTCAGTAAGTTATTTGACTCTGTAGTTGTTTTTGACTCAACAGTGGTTAACAAAACGTTTAGCTTAAGTGTTACTACTTTGGGTATTGTTCTGGCTACTGTAGCTAGAATTATTTCAGGAGTTTTAGTTTAAGTTTCTATTTTAATGTCTGTGTCTCTTGTTTTTCTCAATTTAAGTCATTTTGCTTCACATTTAGTGTGTTCCAATATTTTAAGCACGCAAGTGTTTTTATGAATGCTGGCAAAGAGGCCAGCCGGTGTTGGGGTGTTTCTTTTTCTGTATCATACTCATCTTGGGCATGGCGAGTTGTTCCTGTTATCGGCTGCTGCTTTGATGAATGCTTTGGTGACAAACTGGTTGACATGTGCTTGGTTGTGCTTGGTTGGTATCTTCACCTCCTTCAGTTGGCTCTTTGTCATCCAGTGCCTCTAGAGTCATTCAAAACAGAATGGTAATCAGACTTGTTGTCTGTCTTTTTCTTGGTATCATGTTCTGCGATTCTTTTTGACACAACACTACCCTTGTTTTTTATCTGGAACTTTCGTGCCATGGCTGAGTTGGTAGCAAGTGGAACTCTTCTCCATCGCGACTGCTGCTGATGTGGCTCGAACAATGGTGAAAGGACCCAGTCGTCTTGGTTCATGCCACTTCCTGCGAAACATCTTGATGCACAGTTGGTCCCTTCGATTCACTTCTCTCACATCTGTGCTCCACAGTGGTGCTGAACTCAGATGTCCCTTGACAGGCCCAGATCTGAAACATACTTGGGGCACAGCATGGAAACCTAATTTCTACTTCACCCTAAGTAAACGCATGTGCAGAGACAGATTTCATTTGTTAGAACAGTGTTAATCAGTATTAATTCAACCCAACATTGTATCAAGCATTGAACTGCTTTTCCAGCTGTAAGAGAAAATAAGTTAAAATATGTTCAATTGTTCATTCCGAGGCCATCATCATTGTAGAGGTCCATCCATCCATCCATCCATTTTCTTCCGCCTATCCGGGGTCGGGTCGCGGGGGCAGCAGCTTCAGAAGGGAAGCCCAGACCTCCCTCTCCCCAGCCACTTCTTCCAGCTCCTCCG
>NW_013954201.1:46044-48030 GCF_001266775.1 Austrofundulus limnaeus
GTTGGATTCAAAGTCCAAAGTGCTGACCATTACACCACAGAACCACTAACTGACTTTGGTAAGACTAAACTGCGTTTGTTGGAGAGAAATTTGTCCAAGAAGCTAAAAGATCAACAATATGCTACAAACAACATGACAAAGGCTGACATGCATAAAAGGGCTTGGACCCCGGTCATAACTGCTTTGCAGTTCTAGTTTTTCCTTGAACTGCTTTACAACTCATCTAGTCTCTGTCTACATAAGCAACTGATTTTCTAAATCATATAAAAGGAAATAAAAGCATATAAAATGTGATAGTGCAGTCATTGTTCACTTTTCTTGTAGGGTAGAAGATCAGCTATTGCCTGGTAAAAACCAGACCCTTTTCCTTCACTTTGCTTCGTACAGAGCAGAGAAGTGAAACTAGAATTGAGTGGAGCTGCGTAGGAAGGCAAGGGCCAGGCTAGATCAGCTATAACTCTCCTTAACTTTTCTCAAAGATGTAAGACAGTGACATAAATACACCAATAGACCTTTTTCACACTTCCGCATTTTAAACTGGAAGTAGCGTTGTGCTACTTCCGGTTGCGTTAGCATTAGTCGGTAAATATGCCTCAGTCACAAAAACAAAAGCTTTTGTGCTGTCCCTGTTTGTTTCTGTGGTGCCAAATAACAGCCTTGCCTTTCTTTCCATTCGTTCCCAACAAATCCAGACCAGAGGAGGCTATAGATACAGGTGATTAGGAGAGACAAGGGTCCAAACTTAAGCATAAAGGGAAGCACTTATCTATGTGTATAGCAGGCACTTCAGTGCTGAAGATTGTGTTACTGAATCTGCCATCAGCCGTCTAAAAAGTGGAGTTGTCACAAGTTTTTCTCCCTGGAAAAATTTGACTGCACCAGCCAAGAGGGAGTCTGCACTAGAGCAGGCAAATAAAAGTCAACTTGTCTCTTCTGAGGTGGCTAACGCTAAAGCGGCTAACGTGGACCATGATTACGTGGTCCACACACTGACAGGTATTTTTGGTTTTTTGTTTGTTTGATTAATATAATAATAATATATATTGCATGGATATTATTTTATATGTAACAGTTTAGGCTTATATAAATTGTAGGGAAAGTAATTAAACTTAGTATAATATTTACATTAGCCAAATACTGATGTTATTGAATTTTGAAAACTACATGGTAATGGTTATAATTAACAGTAAATATATTGCTCTTCTCTATAGGTGCACTTGATGATGCCCTTGATTACATAAAGGATCTCGAGGCCAAGCTGGTGAAAGTGACATTACCAATTCTCTTCATTTGCTACTGTGCTTCAGATGATTAGATATGGTTTTACACTAAATTTCCATCTGACAGCATGCTCTGGATCTTTTGGGAGTCTGTTGAACAGTCTGAACACCATCAGTCATTAGTCTAACTTCTCTTTGTCTTTGTAAACTATCCTGCCTCAAAATGTGCCTGTAGAGTGATTTATTAGTTTATTTCCTCACACATTTCTTTAAGGCCTGGTGTATTTGACAACTGACTAAAATGTTTGAGTGTGCAGATTAAACTTACTGCAGTTTGTTGTTATCATGACCTTTATTGGTGCAGATATAATGACTAAACACTATAAAAGTATTTTTACAAACATTTATAATGTAATTTTACATAATATTTTATAACAATGTTTGGTTTTTGAAAATTGAGACGCATATTTTGTGATGTAATATGATCTTCACTAGAAATAATTTTATTAAAATAAGCATTTTAATTAACGAATTACTATTTTATAGTTGGCTGGCAAATGCAATAAGTACATGTACTCAGTTAACATGAAAAACCAAAAATAAAATATAGAATTGCTTCAGTCAGAATCTGAAGATACAATTTTTTTCATCCAAGTCTTTTAAAACTTCCATCCATCCATCCATTTTCTGTACACGCTTCTTCCTTTTCAGGGTTGCGTGGGTCACTGGTGCCCATATCCAGCAGTCACAGTGCGAGGGGCGGGGT
>NW_013954201.1:48156-49789 GCF_001266775.1 Austrofundulus limnaeus
TCCACTCTATGCTCCACTTCTCCACTCTATTCTCAGCCCAATTTAACATGGGATTATGAAGACGGAGCCAAGGAAAACCGAGAACCAATTGGGGWGAAGTAGTGTCAATAACAAAAAACTCACCCCTGCTGTGATGATTGCCAGAGATGATGACGTGAAGGTCCGATACTTTGTGCTTGATTAACGTCAATCTTTGTCCAGTAATTCCTGCCACGGATAAAGGCTGAGAGAGTGGGCTCACTGGAATCTTTAATTGTTCCACCAGGTCCCGGGAGATGAGACTCTGTTCTGCTCCTGAGTCCACTAGAGCTGACATTTGGAGTTTAGTTAGTCCAGAACAAATTAATGCAGGTAAAACAAGACGTGACACAGAGGAAGAGCATGAAGGACCCGACGAATGCCTCTGTCTTATCGGCGGGTCAGCCCTTTTCCCCGATTAGGGCAGTTGGCGACAAAGTGTCCCTTGGTTCCACAATATAAACATTCCTTAGCTAGAAATCGTTTTTGTTTTTCTTCAGGTGTTAGGTGTGTGCGTCCAACCTGCATGGGTTCCGGTTCCGACTCAGAAAACCCGCTGAAGTCTGATGGAGAGGGTACTTCAGGGATTCTCGAAAACACTGGCGTCTGGGATTTGTAGTTCTTCTGGTGATTACGGTCTCGAAGACGGTTGTCAATTTTAATGGCGAGGGCGATCAACTCGTCCAGATTTCTCGGTTCTTCACGGGTAGCAAGTTGGTCTTTTATCTGTTCAGAAAGAGAATCAGTAAAAACTCCTTTTAATGCTAGTTCGTCCCAGCCCGACTCCTCCGCTAAAATGCGGAAGTCAATAGAGTGATCAGTCACAGACTTTCTCCCTTGTTTTAAAGCGAGCAGACGTCTCGCTGCCTCCTCCTGCTGGAGAGGGTGATCAAACACACGTTTTAATTCTTGAATAAAGAATGGAGATGTAAGAGTGTCTATTGAGTGAGATGCCAGAAATGAATTGGCCCAACGTAGTGCTTTACCTTTTAATGTAGAGATTATGTATGATATCTTAGATGCAGAATTAGGAAACAAGGAAGGAGAACGGGCGATCGCCAGTTGGCATTGCAGAAGGAATCCTCCACAGTGGTCAGGATCTCCCTCAAAACATTGTGAGGGACGCAGGTCTGGTTCACGGGAGGCAGTAGCGGGGTTTGACCGCAAGGTGGCGGCATCTGCTAAGGGAGCAGGGGTAGGAGGAAAATTTGACAGTTTATGATCCAGAKAAACAAYTCGTTGACTGATATGATTTAAAGCATCATTAGTATTCTGTTGAAGTTGATACAAATGTTCCATAAGTTGATCATGATCTTTAAATTTCTGTTCTATATCCATGGCTCTGGGCTGYAGTTCTGTACCAACACCGCTCTTTGACATGTCTGGCCGGAGCAAACTATCAGGATTTCAAGGTAAGCCAAAGAAATTGCGGATTTGGTACAAAACATACAACAGAGAAGCAAAGTCAAAAAATAATTTCTTTTATTTACAGGTGCTGGGATGTCGAGGGATCGGGAGTGCTGAAAAAGGAAGGAGTCCAGGTGAGTTCTTGCGGGTAAGTATTTTGAATTGTAATCAGGAGGTAAGTATGGGTTTTTCTTACAGTGATGAATGA
>NW_013954201.1:50789-58148 GCF_001266775.1 Austrofundulus limnaeus
ACCTTATTATTCTATCATATTTTAGATCTGAGTTTGTTTTACAGAATGAAATGTCTGAATGAGTGCTCATCCAAGTGTGCTGATTCCAGACTTTTTGGAAGGGCTTGTTCAAAGCTCTTAACAACCAAGCTCCATCATATATTAAACATCTTATTGTTCCATACTTTCCTAACAGAGCACTTCACTCTCAGACTGCAGGTTTACTTGTGGTTCCTGGAGTTTCTAAAAGTAGAATGGGAGGCAGAGCTTTCAGTTATCAAGCTCCTCTCTTGTGGAACCAACTTCCAGTTTCTGTCCGTGAGGCTGACACTCTATGTCTACTTTTAAGATAAGACTGAAGACTTTCCTTTTGGATAAATCCTATAGTTAGACTTAGTTATTCCTTAGTTATTATAGTTAATCAGTTCTGCTGCTACAGGCTTAGACTGCTGGAGCACAAACTGACCACATTTCCTCACTCTGCTATTATCTTTAGTCACTCTTTGCTACATGTTTGTTATAATTACTTCTATCAATAATATGTTTTATTTGTCTCTCTTCCAGAGGAAAATACACCTGGACCAGTCCTGTGTTTGTCTGCCTCTTTCCTGTCCCTAAATCCAGCCGGTCGAGGCAGATGGCCGCCTGTCCTGAGCCTGGTTCTACTGGAGGTTTCTTCCTGTTAATAGGGAGTTTTTCCTCTCCACTGCTGCAGGTGTGCTGCTCAGGATGGGAGACTGATGAAGCAATGATTGGACGCAGTCTGCTGGCGTCTTTAGATTTATTGTTTTGTTTTGTTTGTTTTCTTGTGTGTGTACAGTGCCCTGAGACAACAGTTGTTGTGACTTGACACTATATAAAAAAATGAATTGAATTGAATTAAATTAATTGAGTAAATGTGATCTTTGACCACTCAAGCAGTACTAAATGTATTACAAAGACTGGACAGAAACAAGGCTTGGTAGTTTTTAGTTAAACTCGTTGCACAAATGTGTCAGTTAGTATGTATTTTCTTGCAGCAACTGTGGAAAACAAATTATGAAGCACAGCAGGTCTATCAGTAGGTGTAGAGTAGCTGCTTCAAATTTTAAATCTCTATGTCCTCATGTATGTACTTTGTGTGAACTACATCAGGTATTTCTATTATAGAATTAAGTTTAGTGCTTGTTAATGTGCAAATAAGATGTGCCATGCTGACATCTCATTGTTGGTATGTTAATTATCATGTTACTGCAGGTGCGCTTTGTTGACTTTGGTGCTTATTTACTGTAGTTCACTTTAAATATTAAAGTCATAATGTGAGTGATTGAGTTTATTTGTAACAAAATCACAGAAATGTTTTATAATGAATAATGTAGCGTTAACTGTGCGTGTGTAATTATGATAGCTTTAGATGGTTCTTAAGGGCAATTTCCTGTGATTTTGTCAATCATATACAGCGGGTAAAATAAGTATTGAACACGTCACCATTTTCTCAGTAAATATATTACTAGAGGTGCTAATGACATGAAATTTTCACCAGATGTCGGTAACAACCCAAGTGATCCATACATACAAAGAAATCAAACCATAAATGTCCAGAAATGAAGTTGTTTGTAATAATGTGGAATGGCACAGGGAAAAAGTATTGAACACACTTACCTGAAATTTATCTAATACTTTGTACAAAAGCCTTTGTTGTCAATGACAGCTTCAAGACGCCTCCTGTATGGAGAAACTAGTGGCATGCATTGCTCAGGTGTGATTTTGGCCCATTCTTCCACACAAACAGTCTTCAAATCTTGAAGGTTTTGTGGACCTCTTCAATGAACTCTGATCTTTAGTTCTTTCCATAGATTTTCTGTTGGATTCAGGTCAGCTGATTGGCTGGGCCATTCCAGCAGCTTTAGTTTCTTTCTCTGAAACCAACTGAGAGTTTCCTTGACTTTGTGTTTGGGCTCATTGTCTTGCTGAAATGTCCAGCCACGTTTCATCTTCATCATCCTGGTAGATGGAAGCAGATTTTTATCAAGAATGTCTCTGTACATTTTTCCACTCATCCTTCCTTCAATTATTTGAAGTTTGCCAGTACCATATGCTGAAAAACAGCCCCACACCATGATGTTCCCACCTCCAAACTTCACTGTTGGTATGGTGTTTTTGAGCTGATGTGCAGTGCCATTTGACCTCAAAACATGATGTGTATTCTGGCATCCAAACAGTTCAATGTTGGTCTCATCTGACCAGACTATATTCTCCCAGTATTACACAGGCTTGTTTAAATGTTGTGCAGCAAACTTTAAAGGAGCTTCAACATGCTGTTTCTTCAGCAGTGGAGTCTTGCGTGGTGAGCGTACATACAGGCCATGGTGGTTCAGTGCATTACTTGTTGTTTTCTTTGAAACAATCGTACCTGCTAATTCCAGGTCTTTCTGAAGCTCTCCACAAGTGGTCCTTGGCTCTTGGACAACTCTTCTGATAATTCTTTTCACTCCTCTGTCAGAAATCTTGTGAGGAGCACCTGGTCGTGGTCGGTTTATGGTGAAATAATGTTCTTTCCACTTCTGAATTATGGCCCCAACAGTGCTCACTGGAACCTTCAGAAGTTTAGACATTCTTCTGTAACCGATGCCATCATTATGCTTTGCAACAATAAGGTTGTGAAGGTCKTGAGAGAGCTCTTTACTTTTATCCATCATCAGATGGTTCTTGTGTGATACCTGGCCATCATTTGGGACTGAATCAGCTGATATTAACTTGCACTGACATGGGGCAGGCTTGCTTTCTAATTACTGAGAGAGTTCAGCTGGTGTCTTGGCTTTCCATGCCTTTTTACACCTCCCTTTCTTCATGTGTTCAATCCTTTTTCCCTGTGCCATTCCACATTATTACAAATAACTTCATTTCTGGACATTTATGGTTTGATTTCTTTGTATGTATGGATCACTTGGGTTGTTACCGACATCTGGTGAAAATTTCATGTCATTAGCACCTCTAGTAATATATTTACTGAGAAAATGGTGACGTGTTCAATACTTATTTTACCCGCTGTATTTTAAATTCTATTTATTTCAGCAGAGATATGTTTTATGGTTTTTGTGGTGGGTGTTGTCTCAGAGAAAAGTCATTCTACTGATATTGTTGATCTTGTTTCTATGTATTACCTTTTTTATTTGGAATTCCACATTTACAAATGAAACTTTGGCTCCAATGAAAAATAGTTTGTTTGGATTTGTTAAAGAAAAATAAACGTGTTAATATTGTAAAATATACACCTGGCCAAAAAAAATCACAAATTCTAATATTTCATTGGTTTGCCTTTATCTTTGATTATGGCACGTTTTGTTTCTGCTTCAGCTTCTGCTATGTCACATTTGTTCTTGTGCAGAGTTGCACTAATTATTTTGCCAAGATGTTGTATTGATGATGTGAGATTTGAACAACTGAGCAAAGTATTCTCCAAGAATATCTCAACGATTAGTGGGGTTCAGGTCTGGAGTCTGTGGGGGTCAAATCCTGTGTATAAATGGTGTCTCATACTCCATGAACTAATGGTTCTCAGTTAGAGCCTGATGAATCCTGGCATTGTCATCGTGAAACATGAACATGAACTGTACCATTAGGGGAAGAAAAAAAATCAGTGATGGAATAACTTGGCAATTCAGTAAATTCAGGTAGTCAGCTGACTTCATTCATGGCCACATAACATTGCTGAACTGCAACACCCCCAGATCAAAGCCGTGGAGTTTATTCAGGCTGATTTAAGGACAGTTCTTCCCAGATTTGAGCAGCTTATTAAACGTGGGGAGTAAACACCCTGGACATAGTCAACCAAAAAGACTGAGAAAATATGTCCAGAGGGTGCATCACGCCAGCTGAAGGACTGTTTTGAAAACACAGACTGGTGCGTGTTGAACTTCAGAACCTGGACAAGTACACCACATCATTGCTCTCTTGTACCAAATAGCCTACCATCATTTCAGCTGCCCCTCTTCTTACCCTGATGTGCTCATCACTCTGGAACAGTGTCAGTCTAGACTCATTGATCACATAACCTTCTTCATTGCTCCAAAGTACAATCTTTATGCTCCCTCGTTTCACTGATAAGTGGTTTCTTATGAATACACAGCTGTTTAGTCCCAATCCCTTGAGTTCCCATCACATTGTGCATGTGATCATGCTCTTACTTTCACTATTAGCCACGATTTTTTGAGGGAATTACATGCCGTCCTCAAAGATGATATTTCCCCATTATCTTTCTAGTTTTAAACTCAATTTTAGTAGTTTCACAAATCTATAATTTTTATCAAGTGGGAGGCTCTTGCTTAGTTCAATCTAGGTGATAACTAGTGTGATCACGGTTCTATTAATGGTTTCCACGGACTATAAACCATCTGTATCATAACATCGACATGATGTGATGTCCAGATTAACTAGTGGGTGCGAAGCAATATAAAATAATATATACATTATTGTGTTGGTGTTTCCTTACAGAGTGTCACTTTGAGCTGAAGCCCTGATGTCTTTGATAGAGGACAGTTCTTTTTCTGAATTGGACAGCTTGCTCTCCAAACCTATATACATGTAAACAAAGAACAGTATCATTTAAAAACATCCTGATCCTTCAAATTGTTTCATTTTCCAGTCACATGCTGCAGGGCAAATCACAGAACAGGAGCAAAGCAGAAAAAAACAATAGAGCTAAGACTCAGGACATTAATAAGAGCAGAATTAATACTTTTCTGATGATCTGTTTCAAGAGGGAAAACCTTTTTCTTTTCTTTTTTTTTACTAACTAAGGACAAAAAAACTTACAGTTTCCAGTAGCCATTTCCTGAGGTTTCTTATTATGGTCATCCTGTCCATCTTCCTCTGACACAACTTCAGCCTTTAAAGTCTTGTTCACTTGTTTATGTTGCCACACTGAAGGAGAAATCTTGAACAGGAATTCCTTGTATATCTTGTAGTCAGTCAGGAGTTCTTCAAACTTGGAAATTTCACTTTCAGAAATACAAAGGAACAGCAGGCCCTTTATTGTTGTTTCTCAAGTGCACTTCTCTGTAAAACACTTTTGTGCACTGAGCCATCAATGTTGACATAACATACACAATTATCAGAATCCTACCTTTTTACGGCCCTTGTTTCAGCAACTAGCTTCTCAATTTCAATGTTCTTTTCTTGCTTTGACTTGTCCTCTCGTTCAAAACTAACAGGACACAAATGTTTTCATGTTAGAGCAGAACAGATCCAGGAGTCGTAAAGTAAACACTTTATTTAAAAACATCAATTCCATCCACTGTGATACTGAAGTTAAACCATGAAGGGAAATTTCCATGTTAGTCAAATATGCTGGGCTGAGGGTCAGTTTTAGTTATTATCAATGAGGTTTTCTCTGAACCTAGCTAATTCACAACAGTAACAGAGGCTGAACTCATCGCCTATTCCAGAGCAGGAGCATTTATCATTTAAACCAGAAATTAGGATGAAAAATGTGTTTTATGTATTTTTATACAATGTATGTAACATCTGGTTATGACTATAAATGTGTTATAAGGGTGTGTGAAATGCCTTATTTTATGCATACACTCAAACATTAAAGCAAAAAACCCAAGTTAACAAAGTGACATTAGAACCAATGCTGTAGAACCTTTTATTTCTTAGTAGATTTTAAAGGGATCCCTGATTAGTTGTAACATTAGACTTCATTTGATAAACATATATTTTAGCTATAAAATAAAGGATGTAAAAATACTGTAGGCTGTTTAGTTTTTAACATTTTTAAAAATAAATTTTARYACGGACGGAGCCATTTTATTTACAAGCAAAGCATTCTGGGTAAATGATGACGTGGATAGGTCCTCGGTGCGAGGCTGCTAGCGAGCTATATCCACCCTGAAGGTTAATCTTGGACAATATCTGATGATCGACTCTTTTAAATGAAACCAGAGAGCGTTGACAGAGAGGAGAAGGTAGAAATGACTCAGCCTGGAACTGAAAATATGGATGGAGGACAACAGAGCTGTTTCATGGAAGAAGAACCTCAGCTTAGCCTGTTAGTCTTTGCGCTAGCACCGACGCTATATTGCCTTATATGTATTAGCTCAGCGCTAGCGCGAGAAACAAACAAGCTAAACTGAGGTCCTCCATCCATATTTTCAGTTACAGGCTGAGTCATTTCTACCTTCAACGCTCTCTGGTTTCATTTAAAAGAGTCGATCATCAGATATTGTCCAAGATTTACCTTCAGGGTGGATATAGCTCGCTAGCAGCCTCGCACCGAGGACCTATCCACGTCATTATTTACCCAGAATGCTTTGTGTGTAAATAAAATGGCCCCCTCCATGCAATATATTTTTAAACTTTTAGTTTAAAAATGATAAAAACTGAACATCCTACAGTATTTTTACACTTTATTTTACAGTTAAAATAAATGTTTATTAAATAAAGTCTAATGTTACAACTAATCGTGGATCCCTTTAAGTCTTGTCAAGTTGAGCAACAGAAAGAAAGCCCACTTGCTGAACTTGCTTCATAATGACATTTTTTACACCCTCTTCCATTAGATCCAGGTTCTACTTACAGAGTTCTGGATTCCACAGCCTTCTTCTCGTGATCTTTGAGAAACTCTTCAAACTTCTGGTTGTCTCTCTCAATGGCATTTGCAAGTTGCTCCAGTTTTCTTTCCTCTTTTGCAATGATCTCGTCCATCTTCATCATCTCAGATTTCTTTGTCATCCAAGATAACTAAGGGTGGGAAGATGAGGTTAAACAGAAAAATGCAAATAACTGACTAGAAGTCAATAAAAAAAGAAAATAAATTCACTGTGGTTGATACAACTACCTTCAAAATCAACTTCTTTAAAAAAGGTTATTATGAAGATCTTGCACTGATTTCTTCAGCATCTACTTCTACATCTTCTGCCGTTTATCTATAGTCAGGTTGCAGAGGCAAAAAGTTTAGGAGAGAAACCCAGACATCCCTCTCCACAGTGACACTTTTCAGCTTGTCCTGGGAGACCCTGATGTGTTCGCAGGCCAGAGAAGATACATAATCTCTCTAGTAAGTCCTGGGTCTTCTCCAGGGCCTACTACCTCAACTGACTTCTTTCGATGTGAAATAGAAGCAACTCTATTCTATTTTAGGAGTCCTCTGGGAAAGCCAAGTCCTGAAAGTCTTCTTCTTCAGCTTAATGGCCTCTATTCACAGCTGGTGTTAACGTGTGAAAGCTTATTAAACATTCACACTATAGTGCTCATGTTTCTCTTTATTGTGTGACTTGAAATCCATCTTTCTTGGCTTTCCAGAACACAATGGGCCTCATGCAAGAACCGTTCGTACACACAGATTTGTTCTTAAGTTGTGCGTACGAGTGATTTAGGAGAATTTGTGGCATTCACCAA
>NW_013954201.1:59148-61053 GCF_001266775.1 Austrofundulus limnaeus
GTTCTTGCATGAGGCCCATTGTGTACCACAATTTTTGTGCTGTTTCAACAATTTATATTTCTAAATATTCAGGACATTCCTGCTATGACTTTTGATATTTCAGCAGTGGTGTGCCGTCAGGGCCAGCAAAGCCTTCTCTGCTGGCCTAAACACAATCAGAATCACTACATTTTAGAATATTTTATATTTATTATAATAGTTATTAATATTATTATGAGGATATTATTATTTTTAAAATATCTGTTCTCTTCGTTTCATAGTTCTTCTCCCGGCTGCGCAGCTTCCAGCAGCTTGTATATATTTAGAGCTTTTATCCAATCATATTTCCATCATCATCTGTTGCTAGGGTCCAGAAATCTGCCTCAGGCCTTCAGAATGAACAGCGAAGTGTAGTGTCCTAAGAGTGGGGGTTTGTCTAAGGAATGTATACATGTGTGGCTCATCAGCCACTCAGCTTCAGAGTTCCACACACATCACCATTTTAGGACAACGTTTGAGGTACACCGTGATTTATGWACATYTGTTGCTTAAAGACCTCTGTACACCCCCACCTCGGGGCCTTTCTTTCTCCGACTTTCTTACTGGAGAAATCAATTGGCTGAAGGCCATAATTTGATCTTAGGCTGTATTTTTGATCTGCAGTAATAAAGTTGCTTGCTGTTCAAACCAGCCTGAATCCAGAGTCATTTTTATCCGAGATCAACAGCAGTTCAATTTTGGACCAGAAGAAGTGATTTTTCACCTCAGAAGGCACCTGGAGGGTGAAACACATGGCAGCGATGTTTCTTTGACCAATCAGGTGTTGAGGTGAAGACACCAGAGCCTGGGAGCTGGCCACGGACAGCGTCAACCTTTTCTCATCGTTTGATTGGCTGATCAGAGAGCAGACATTCAGAACGGGGAAACTAGATTTCTGTGAAGAACTTAATACTCAGTATTGAGCTGAAATATGAATGAGATGGGTTAGGGTCTTCTAAATGTTTCCTAACTTTCTGCCAGATTCGAATCAATAATTTAACTATTGGATTAGCGCTCTGTTTATTTTTTTGTTTTGTTTTTTCAGTTTTTTAGGTTCATCTGACTATAGATAGGCAGGGAATGTGAGATTCAAAGAATATCTTTCAATATCCTTCCATTTAGGAAGGTTATCTGAGGAAAAATAAAACATTAACATTCTAAGCTTTATTGCCCAAAAATACCACTGCAAGTCAAGGCATTGCATTCTAGATAAAGTTATTAAAGATTTTTTGTATTCTGGGGAAAATTTCTGGAAGAGGTGGCATGAGAATGCATATTTATTTTGAGTAGTTAATTCTCCCAATCAGAGATATAGATAGACCTGTACATCCTGCAATCAGGTTATCTTTAAAACATTTTGATCTATTAAAGTTTTTAGCAATATTATTCTCATTATAATACAGTGGCATTTTATGGAATCCTTAAACATCATACTACTTTTTCAACTTTAACTACTTGATGTCCTGATGCATCGCAGTAACTCAGTTAGAAAAATCAAAAGAAAAAAATAAGTAGGTCCTCTGGACGAGTTATTCTTTAATGAAAAGTTTTATCTCTCCTCTAAGAGTCTGAGTTTGAGTCTGAGTCTCCTCTTCAGTCTGAGTTTCAGGTGAACTCAGCCACTGCCTCCACATGGTGGACAAACAGGTTGGTCACATGCAAAAGAGGGCCATCAGTCAAACAATAGATTCTTAGTGCCTAACTGTGAGTCTGTTTTTTTGTGCATGAATAAATTTTTTTGCGTATGATTTTAGATTTCTGACGTAAATTTAAGATCAGAGCAATTTTTTAAAACTCATCTCTCCTATTGTGTATTTCCAGCTGTTAAAGCTGCTGTATGTAGTTTCTTGGGTACCCAAAAACTTAGAAAAATTTTGAACAGAAACA
>NW_013954202.1:0-1485 GCF_001266775.1 Austrofundulus limnaeus
GTGTGTGTGTGTGTGTGTGTGTGTGTTTGTCTGCCATGGCCCCAGACAGGCTTTTGTCAAAGTGGTACACGGGTGGCGACACACAGCAGCTGACAGGAGGACATGACTCAGGAGGCTGTTTAGGGAGGCCACAGGAATGTAGTGACCCTCAGAGGAACGTGTGTGTGTGTGTGTGTGTGTGTGTGTGTGTGTGAAGGTTTGATGTTTTAGTTCTGTTTCATCCAATCAACACTCTGAACGGTGTGGGAGCCTGGGCTGTAGCAGGTGTAGGATTGTGTGTCTTTTGTTGTCGTTCACTCTGCAGGTGCAAGGTCACATCTGAGGAGGCATCAGGGCCCAAACACACGGCTCATTATCAGGGCAGACGCTGCACTCAGAAATGTTTCTCAGCCCTGATACAAACTGAAGTTGATAAAAAGCTCTTTATGACTGACTTGTATCTTTTTCTCTGCCTGCTGTTTTGCAGATGGTGCTGCTGGCCCGCTGTGAGGGCCACTGCAGCCACACCACCCGCTCCGATCCCCTCATCTCCTTCAGCTCGGTCCTCAAACAGCCCTTCAAGAGCTCCTGCTCCTGCTGCCGGCCACACACCTCCAAGCTGAAGGCGGTGAGGCTGCGCTGCAGCGGCGGCACTCGCATCACGGCCACTTACAGATACATACTGGCCTGCAACTGTGAGGAGTGCAGCTGAGCACACAGCAGCTCCCTCCCCCACCCTCAAGACTCTCAGCATCCAACATTGTTCTTGGCGTGGGACCGTTGGCTCAGTCAGCTGCCCCAAAGATGGGTTACAGCACTGTGGGGGTGCAGGTTTGAAGGAATCAGACCCAGATCCAACATGTTATACCCTCTCYGTTATGTCTGCTTTCAATCATGGCAGTTCATGTAAAACATACCTCTGAGGCCAGCTCGAGACCCTCCTTGCCCCAGAGACCCTCTGCACTCATAGTAGGCCTCTGTAATTTATGACACACACGCTCACAACATGCAGCCTAATGCAAGTATCTGTGACAACATTTCCCATCTCCATGAAAAACCATCATGCGTTTAGCAACAAAACAACACGCCTCGTTAAAAAGCAGCATGGGAAAGAATGAGGCCTGTGCCAGAACCAGGGGGGTCAGCATGAGCCCAAGAACATGATGGAACTGCAGGATAGAGGAGCACCTGCRCCATTACTCACCCATTTTACACACTCCCTGTAGACGTTCAGCTASATGTGTAAAATGCAAGCAGTGCTGACAGGAGAACTCATCAAGTGCACAATAAACGGTAATAAGAGCCTTGAGGATAAAAACATGACCGAGGATGAAGGTGTGACCAGTCTCCGGGTGATGCTGTGGACTGGAACCAGACTGTCAATCATTTCAATGTTTTTTAGGGCCCAAGCACTGTGAAACAGTGGGAGCCCCAATTGTGTTTGACCTGATTATTATTTTATTTTTCTTCTGCCAACCAGACGCTTTTTTTGATTTGATTTGATTT
>NW_013954202.1:4490-12343 GCF_001266775.1 Austrofundulus limnaeus
TATCAGCACAATTCATATTGATATCACCAAGAATCACAAACTCTTTTGATTTTATGCCTATTATAATGTCAGTGAGCTTTTCACCATGCTCTAGTGGGCCCAGTATTATGAAACTTTCCAGTTCCATAGAACTAGAGTAAATATGGGGAGGTGCAAAGATTCAGATGTGGGCGTGGCTAATTGGCTCTCTAGCACCATGTAAACATCAGCCCCTCTCATGACTTAAACATACACGTGAAATTTGGTACACAGGGTACATCAGTCCAGTACTGACAAAAAAGTCTCTTGGCACCATGTTCTAAAACYTGCAGGAAGTCGGCCATTTTGAAAAAATGACACATTTTGGTGACATGTCATGCCAAACGTTATTTCGTCCTCAAATATGATCGTTTTATCTTCAAATTTGGACCAAAGCTTCTTGACAGGACGGTGCACAAAACTTGAACAGTAAGAACTTAGGATTTTTCTGAATACATCCATTTCTATTTGAACATTTTGTTGGTCGTAATGTCACTGCAGCTTGTTCAAACTGTCCAAAAATATATAAGATAGATATTCAGTCTTGATCATGGCCACATGCAAATAATGTGGATTGACCACTGCACTACCCAGTGGCAGCAGAAAAATACCCTATTGTGTTTGAGATAATCTCTCACTCAAATATTTCATCCTAATGGTTTCAAATTGTGGTGTAAAGTTTAGAGCTTTTTAAAACAAAAACATATTCAGTACTATCAGCTGCCAAAGGGCACGGCCAGGACATTTTGGGGGCATTGAACTCATCCCCAAAAGTACATAACTACCACTTTCACAATGTTCTAGATGGCTGAGCATTATGAAACTTGGCAGATATTTAGAACCTGTGAAAATTTTGGGAGGAGCAAACATCCAGATGTGGGTGTGACAAATTGGTTCTGTGGCACTCTCTAAACAACAGCCCCTAGTATGAATTAAACATACACTTGTGAAATTTTTTACACATGTACGTCAGTCCAGTACTGACAAAAAAGTCTCTTGGTACCATGTTCAACTTACAGAAAGCCGGCCATTTTGAAAAAAATTACATATTTTGGCGATTCTCACGTCATGTCAAATGCTATTTCGTCCTCAAATTTGAACACATCAACTTCAGATTTGGACCAAAGCTTCATAACAAGATGGTGCCCAAAAGTTATCAATAATTTTTCAAAACTTGAATGGTGTGGGTGTGGGTGTTTTCTGAATACACCTATTTCTGCTGTAACACTTTGTTGGGGTTAACATCACTGTTCAAATTGTACAAAAATATGATAGATTGGCATCCAGTCCTGAACATAGCGACCCACTTCGGATGTTATCATTCATGAGATGGACGTTATTAGGCGTTATCAATCCCCTAGAATGGCTTCAGAATGTCTCACCTGTACCGGTTAGCAGGTTCCCCGTCCCATAGAATGGCTTCTGATTGTCAGCTGGTTAATATGGGGCATAAAACCACTATCTGGTTAATAAGAGACATAAAAAACTGGTTAATATGAGGCTTAAATCCACTAAGGTTAACTTTAGAGCAAATGACATGGTTTAGTGCCAAAGACTCTGCCCTCCAATGGTTGTATATTAAGGCCTTCCAATAGGGCAATGAGTAGAGTGCTGGACCAGATAGTGGGAGTCAAGGGCTTGAGACCAACACAGGCACAAATAATTTATTACACTTTTGGTTATTTACACATTCATTGTCATTGATGTATTAACCCACTAGGGGTCACTGTCTGGACAGTCTGAAGCCTAGAAGGCACAGTAGGGACCCTCTGAAGCCATTGTATGGGACTGATAACGCCTAATAATGTCCATTTCATGGACTGATAACATCAGAATCCCCTGACATAGCCTATGTGCAAATGTTGTGGATTGCCCACTGCGACATTGCTGACGTATAAAAAAGAACTTTTGTTTGAAAGATCTCCCACTCAAACCTTCTGTCCTGGCAGCTTCAAAATTGCCATGTAAAGTTTACACCTGTTTAGAAACCCAAAAAAATATTAATGACAAGCAACTGCCACAAGGGTGTGGCCAGGGCAGCTTGGCACCCATAAATGTGTCCCCAAAACTGCATAACGGCCATTTTCGCAACGTTCTAGGGGGCTGAGCCCTTTAAAACCTGCTAGATATTTAGAACTTGTGAAAATACATGGAGGTACAATGATCTAGATGTGCTGGTTGCAAATTAGCTCTCTAGCGCTAGCTTGAGTCTAGCTCCTCTGACTAGTGACTATTTTAATGTACACCTATAAAATCCTGTGCACTTGTACATTGGTTCATGTCCAGCAAAGGTGTCTCTTGACACCGTGTTGTAAAACTTAGAGAAAGTCTGCCATTTTCAACAAAAAGGCCATTTTTACTTGTCACACCAACTGCGATTTTAACTTCCATTTGGAGCCTGTTGGGCCAAAGCTTCTTCACACCGGAGTGCACAAAATGTATCAGTGGTTGTTGGTTGGTTAAAAAAAATGCTTACTCACACCTTATATCCTAGTAGCTTCAAACTGTTTGTGTAAAGTTTGAAATGCTTTGAGGAGCCAAGAAGATATTCATGTTTTGGTGCTGTCAAAGGAGGCGGCAGGTTTACAAAGTTTAATGTGACTCATTTAGTGCATAACTGGCCATTTGGTACTGTTGTAWTTTGGCTGYGCCTGATAAAAACTGACAGAAGGACCAGCCACTGCTTTAGCTGGACATATTCACAACCAAACCTCACTGGTGCATGAGGGTCCTTTACCACTGCTTGCAGTTTAAATTCAAAGTGTATTTGAATCATCATGATGTTTATGCAGTGTTATTGTAACTACAGCTTTTCATACTGTGTTGATCCAATTGCTGCTAATGCTTGTCATGTGTTGTTACCTCTGTCTGGTGATTTCTTGTGTCAAAACAGTGTTATGGTTGTTCTGCACAAGTCTAAAAAGGTCTGCATACATTGCCTCACAATAAATTCAGACCTTCAGACTCGTGCAGCCCATTCTGYCTGTCTGAGTCATCAGCCTCCAGATCTTGTGGTCAATTTATCTGAAAATAAAACGTGTTGTTGTTGAAAATGTGGGTTTTGTATGATTCAATCTGTCAAACTGAAAAAAGAAAGGAAATTCACAAATAAATCACAGGTTTAATGGAAGCAAAGAAAGAAGCGAATGGCACCATTGTTTGAAATGTAATCCCATGTGAACACTTCGAGGTGATTGGTGGATATTTTTCTCTTGTAAACATCATTGTTGCCTTTGGCAGTACATTATTGTGCTTATTCCTGGGCTCAGTACTAACTCTTTAAATACAGATGCTTTGGTGTAATTCAGTCTTATTCTGTTGGAGCAAAAGTGGTAATTCAACATAAATCATGAAGTCTTTCAAAGAATAATTAAATAGTTTTGGTACCTAAACAAATAACTGAGTTTAAAGCTAAAAAATAACTGTGTTGTTGGCAGGAATTCAAACAGCAGACTCTCAAGGCAGCAGCTGAACCTGTTCTACAGTTAATTCTTCATATGAACTTAGTCTAGGTGTTGAACTGTGGTTGGTGTGTAAAATGTAGAATTTATCAGTGATGACACTCAACTTTATTTTAATGTATATGTTCACCAGCAGACTTTCATTAAAATATCATTATTGAAGGCAGAGAACACAGAATAATTTGAATTTCTTTACTCCTCTTTCAAACCAACATTCCTCTCTATCCAGGATGAGAACATCTTCATCCCTGATTCAGAAAAAAACATCTCCGTCTTCTTCCTCTTATCCATAGTCGGGTCATGGAGGCAACAGGTCCAGGAGAGAAACCAGACATCCCTCTCCCCAGCGACACATTCCAGYTCATCCTGGGGAACCTGTGGCATTCCAGGCCAGAAAGGCCCTGCAGTGAGTCCTGGGTCTTTCCTGGGGCCTCCTACCAGTGGGACGTGCCTGGAACTTCTCTAAAGGGAGGGGTTCAGGAGGCATCCTGATCAGATGAACCACCTCAACTGGCTCCTTTCSATGTGGAGGAGCAGCGACTCTACTCTGAGCTCTCCTTGGATGATGCAGCTCCTCACCCTATCCTATCTCTAAGGCTGAGCCCGGCCACCCTACGAAGGAAGTTCATTTTGCCCACTTGCATCCAGGAWCTTGTTCTTTTGGTCATGACCCACACCTCCTGACCAGGTGAGAGTTGGAACAAAGACAGAACAGTAAATCGAGAGCTTTGCCTTTAGACTCAGCTCTTTCTTCACCCTGACTGACTAAGTCTGCCCTCATTACTGAGGAGGAGGCTCCAATCCATTGATCCATCTCCTGATCCATCCTACTGTCACTCGTGAACAAGACACCCAGATACTTCAACTCCTCCACTTGAGGCAGAGGCTCTCCCCTAACCTGGAGGGGGTATTCCACCCTTTACTGGTCAAGAACCAYGACCATAAGAGGAACTGACCTTCATCCCAGCTGCTTCACACTCGGTGTCTTCAGACCAAGMCCTTCAGTGTGCACTGGGGAGGTTCACAGCCAAAAGAACCACATCATCTGCATACAGCAGAGATGAGACCCTGYGGTTCCCAAACCAGACAYCCTCGTCTTCATAACTRCGCCTTGAGATCCATAAACAAACAGGACTGGAGACAAGGGACAGCCCTGGCAGAGTCCAACCCTGAGAACAAGCTCGACTTTGTGCCAAGAAAGTGAACACAGCTCCTGCTTTGGTTCTACAAGGACTGGATGTTTTTTCAGAACCAGGGATGAAGATGTTCTCACCCTTGATAGAGAGGAACGTTGGTTTGAGAGAGGAGTAAAGGAAGCCATCTTTGTGAAGAAAAACCGTCCACCATTAAACAGAGGTGGAGGCCTTCGTGCCCAGTTGTTCTCCTCCTACAACGCTGTTATTGTAAGTATGACTCCGCCCCCTGTGAGCAAAAGGTGTGAATCAGGGCCCAATGATAGTGAGGTGATGGAGCACATGACCCTCTACGAATAAAAGAGTTAATCAAAGCACTGATGATCCATTGTTTGGCTGATGGTCCTTGTTTGCATGTGACTAACCTGTTTGTCCATGTGGAGGCGGAGCCTATAGGGCTGAGTTCACCTGAAACTCATCAGACTGAAGAAGTCTCTTGGAGCAGAGATGAAAAGTTTCACTAAAGAAGATTTTACTTGGTAAGATTCTTGAAATACTTAATTTGATGCAATTTTTTCTTATTTCAAGAATCTTACCAAGTAAAATTTTCTTACTCCACTGGCAGAAATGTTTGACTTAATTAGAGTCAAATTTTCAGACTAACAAGACAAATAATCTTACACATTCTGAAAACAAGATGATTATTCTTACACAATCAGTTCTTGTTTAGTAAATCAGTCTGAAAACAAGATCAAAAAGACTTTTTGGCTGATATAAGGTTTAAAACTTGCACTGCAAATATGTCCACCTAACCAAGTTTTAAAATCTTATATTCAGCCATTTGGCAGGTTTTAAAACTTGTTTAGGTGGACAGTTTTTGCAGTGTGGCTAAATTTTGTTGGTACTGATATTAAAATCCTGTGAATTGTGTAACATACAGAACGAACACATAGCAGAACAGACAGTTTGTCCTTACAACAGCTCACATAAAACTGGTTGCTAAAATTCAACATTATCATAAACCCTAATGCTCTACAGCCACCGGGAGCAGAGGACACAGGAATGTTAAAGCCAGAGGAGAATGGGCAGRCTGAACCTACAACACAACCTTGAAGCTGTGCAGCAGCAGGAGATGAGCACACCTGCTGCCACTCAGACACAGGTGCATCCAGTCAGGACTGAGAAAACACWGAGTSTRRATTCCACTGGGTTAGACACCAGATTTTAATTCAATCCAGAAACTTTGGGATGTGATGGAACAAAATATCCCCATCATGAACATGGAGCTCAGTCTGCAGCATCTCTTATGATGCTGTGATTTCAATACGAACCTGAACAGTTGCAGAATGTTTTGCACACCTTATTGACTCTGTAACAAAGAATTATAGAGTTTCTGAAAAGTGGCTCCAGCCCAGAAMAAGATGTACCTAATAAACTGTCTGATGAGTGCATAGAATTAAAAAATAATAATAAAACTTGGTTTGATATAAMAATGTAAGAACACAGTTCACAGTTGGATAACCAGCTAATAAAATGTCTTCAACTTGCTGCTTCCAGAGAGTTTAACTTTTCAGAATGAAGCTAAGTTTTGTTTTTATTTCACTCAGCTAACACTGCAGCTGCTATARCTTTTTAATCAGCATGAAAACTAAGTGGAGCCAAGTCCAAGGCCTTGTAGAGTGATCAGAGGGTGGAAAAGACTCTTATTTCAGGAATCATGTTAGTGATTGTCCTCACAGTCTCCTGTAAATGTGTGAGTCAGTTTGTGYTGGGCAGGCAGACATGGTTTGTATCCAGACTCAAACATTCACACTCTGTGAAGCAGCRTAACGGGCCTTTCTCTGGATACTTTAAACCCGACTACAACCGACAGCGAGACCCACAGCTTCACACGTGAACCTAATAAAATCATTTTCTCTCAGACACTGGAGATTAATTTGTCTTTCCTCTGCTGTCTCCTCTCACCGAGGCTCTGCTTTATCAACACACTCACCTAAGTGTGCCAAGTGGAGACAGACTGACAAGATAATAACTGACCCTAACTGTTCCCCTTTTTATAGTTCTCAGCATATGAACACAAAAAACACTGACTTTTTATTTAAAGAGGCTATATATTATTATTATTATTATTATTATTATTATTATTATTATTTGTCGATATGTTTCCTGGTGTGAGGCAAGCTGCAGGCAGATGTAGTTTCGAGGCTGTCACATCAACAGACATCCCATACGTCTTCATTCCTGGCGCTGATCAGAACCATGTGAGGCTTTATTAAAAATCATAGAAAAGAGGCATTTTATTGGAGTGTTCTGAAGGTGCCTCCTCATTAAGGAGAAACTCACATCTGTGTGTTTATTATTCTGTTCTAATCCCAGATGTGGACAACAGCCATGTGCTGSAGGCCTCACAATCAGACTGTTTAGTGTGATTACACTGTCAGCACTCACTTTACTGACAAATAACCCTGATTATCCTCAAGCTCTGAAAACATAAATTCATACTTTTTCAGTTTTAAGACAATAATTGTGCACCCAAGAGAGCCATAAGACAGCTTGCTTTATTTATTTTTTGTATCTTTCGTTGCATTGAGATCCAGCAACATGAAAACGAACTGAAGAAATCTGGAGACTTGCAGTGGAAGGTCTGTAGACGGTCAAAATGCTTCAGAAATGATCAAAACACAGGAGCAAATAGAAAAAAGTAAGTCTTTTAAGAAAGTGATCAAATATTGTATTTGTAATAACTGAGCAGAAAACCAGGTCCTATCCTGCTGGTTTCTCTGAAGTCTGCATGTCCCTCATAAAACCTAATATTTGATAGAACACCCTGTGCACACCCCTGGAGGCTGTACCTTTTACATCAGCATGATTGTACCAGAAATCTKAAACATGTTTTAATTTATCATGCAGAGGAGCATTAAGTAGGAACAGGCTGATTTTATCACTGTTTAAAGTAAATTAACTACAATTCAGTTAATCAGTCACAACATTTCCTGCAGTCCAGTGTTATAAAATTAAAAATATAGTTGTGTAGATGCAGAGAAAAAGAGAGGAAATATAATCCTAATTTGGACAGAGTTTTAAGAGGTACACTACCACAGAATCCATCTGTTAAACATTTTGATGAAGCTATTTTTGCAGCTTAAAGGCTGCTGCTGCTGCTGCCCTCTGCTGCCCTCTGCTGCCCTCTGCTGCCCTCTGCTGCCCTCTGCTGCNCAACCCTAACCCTAACCCTAGAAAA
>NW_013954202.1:13343-19256 GCF_001266775.1 Austrofundulus limnaeus
GAATGAACACGGTCTGGATAGCCCACAGACATACCATGAACATTTCTAGGACCCATAATTGGCCTCCTTTAACTTTGCGCATGAGTTTATTACCACAATTACTGTAAATACAGAGGAACTTAAATGTTTGMTAGAACATAGATCTTAGTTTATTTCATAGCTGAAATGAAGAAACGAGTCTCTGCATCTCAGTAGAGTTCACATGGCGTGATGTGATGTTGGAGAGTCCACACAAATGCTGCGCGCCACAGCGTTTGTGAGCAGTCTGTCTGTCAAGCTTTTGCTCTCCTACTTACAGGATTTTCAGAAGTTATAAAGTGTACTTCCACGTGTCATTCTGGAGAAATCTACAACAACGTAAACGCCAAGTATGAAACATCTCCACTGCTGGCGAGGGTGCGCACTCCAGAGCGCGACCATAACTCAGCCTTTAGAATCATATGGATGAGACTATATTGGGCATGATTTGGTTTTGGGGAGACTGGACTGACACGGTCCTGATGGGTCTGCCAGCTCCCTCTGGAAAGCTCCTGTGGAACTCCAGTTCAATCACTGCTGCTGCACGTGCACGTGTGGGGCACGCGGCTACTCGCTGCGTCGCGCTCCCAGAGCGCAGCAGTGCCAAACTAAAAAATTATTTTTCTTCAAAACGGCTGACGAGCCACTTGTCATCAGAAAATTCTATCTATTTATAAATAAAAGCTCTGAGGCGGGGCGAGATGGCAGAGGAGTGAGACGTGTGTCGCGTGGCTCCCGCTCCAACTTGTTCTGTTTGTGGTTCTATACTAAATGTCCTTGCTGTTTTGAACATTTGGTCCATCCGGACTCGACCCCTGAGTGATTCTTGCCTGGAAGAGTAGAAGAATGGCGACAAACTCGAGGAAAGGCAAACATTCAAGCTCGACGGCTGCTAGGCCTGACGTCGCTTTGGAGCTGTCTGCAGCTAAAGCCGGAGTTTCGGCGCCCTCCTCTCCCTCCCGCAGTGAGGCGGACGCACTCTCCTTGAGGTCTGATATTCTTGCCGCTATAAAACCGATCTCTCAACTGTGATCAAATCCGAAATAAAAGTGGCTTTGGCTGAAGAGTTTACTCTTATTAAAAGGGGAGCTGCAAGCGGTGAGAGCGGAGGTGGCTAACGGCATGATACTACTGCGCGCAGATCTGGACCACGTGAAACAGAGCATTAAAGAGGTGGAGGGCGGCTTATTGACCTGGTCGATGAGGTTGTTGCTTTGCCCTAACCAGAATCCAGCTCCACTTCAGCAGTGGCTAAACTGCTAGCAGAGGTTCTACAGATGGATAAAGAGCCACTGGTGGACCGAGCCCATCGCTCTCCAGGTGGAAAGAGGTCAGGTGATAAGCCGCGGGTTATCATTGCCAAGCTGCACTATTATCAAGAATGTGTGGAAATACTGCGTCGGGCTCGGAGTCGTGGTCCTCTTCGTTTTAAAGAGGCACTGATCATCATAACATCTGACTACACGGCGGCTGTGGCCAAAGCTCGAGCAGCGTTTACGGAGGTGAGGAGGTTTCTTCGTAACCGACGCGATGTTCACTATGGCCTGCTTTTCCCTGCACGGCTCCACATCTCTCATGGGGAGGAAAACAAGGAATTCTTGGATGCCAATAAAGCAATGGACTACGTTAAAAAGAGGATCATCTCAGCGACGGACAGCGAGGACCGGCGTTGACCGTAGGTCCAATCCTCATCGACCCATTATTACTGTCAGGTTGTAATGAACCTTTTAACTTTATGTCCCGCGTTATATCTTGATTTAATTTTAGACTTTATTCTCAGGGACAACATTCCTCTTTTTATTCTATGTACTAGAGTTTCACAGGGGGTCTGTCCAGATCTTGGTTAGTGATTTATTTATCGGTGCTGCAAGGAGCATAAACAGTAACAGTAATAATACTTTAAAGTAAGGGAACCCCTTTTTAAAAAATTTTTTGTTATTGTTATTTAGTTGTGGCGGGAGTCCAGACAAGGAGGTAAGCCCCCCAGTATAAGCAAATATGTGTGGACTTTTTGTTTGTTGGGTTCTCTGTGTTCTTTTTTTTAGGAGAAAGGGGTGGGACTATACCGGATCTATTTGTTTTGAGAATGTCTTTTTCAGGTTATTTTTTGTGATGGTTTGTGGATATTGTACTACAGTCCAATTGACCATACATGAGCAGTTCTAATATTATTAGGTTCACCAACAGTCACCCAGTTAACTGTGTGAGTTGGAATGTGAAATCCCTCAATGGTCCAGTGAAATTTAGGAAAGTTATGGCACATTTAAGACAACTTAATGCTAATATTACTGTTTTGCAGGAGACCCATTTGCGTAAGGCAGACAGTGCAAATCTAAGCAGCCGCTGGTCTGGTCAGGTGTTTCTGTCTAATTTCCAATCTAAATCGAGAGGGGTAGCCATCTTAGTTAGTAAACAGGTGCAATTTACGGCATCCAGTGTTAAAACGGACACTGCTGGATGTTATGTTACTGCGGTGGGAAAACTATATGCACTTCTTGTCATTTTAGTCTCAGTATATGCTCCAAATTGGGACGATCAAACATTTTTAAGACGCTTTTTTCAAATTTACCTAATATTTCAAGACATAATCTCATAATTGGGGGAGATGTGAACTGTGTGCTATCATCCCTCGATCTTAGTACAGTGGGGAGGATCTCTCTTTCTAAATCGGCCCAGTCAATTATTTCATTTCTTAACACTTACGGAGTGGTTGATGTGTGGCGTTTTCGTAATCCAACCCTGAGACGGTTTTCATTCTTTTCCCCTGTTCATAAGAGCTATTCACGGATTGACTACTTTCTCCTCGATAAACGGATCTTACCTTTAGTGAGTGTATGTGATTATGGAGCAATGGCCATTTCTGATCATAGTCCGCTCAAAATGAAACTAAACGTTCCTGTTACGCAATCGGTCTATCATCCTTGGCGACTTAATCCGATACTTTTATCTGACGAAGACTTAGTTGATGAGCTTGCTTCTGAAATTAAGTTTTTTATTGATGTTAATCAGACTCCTGGGATGCCACTCAACACTGTTTGGGAGTCATTAAAGGCTTACCTGAGAGGTCAAATAATCTCTTACTGTGCAAATAAAAAGAAGAAAAACATCGAACAGCTAAAATCGCTAACAGATCAGATTTTACAATTAGACAGGAAATGTTGCCATGCTTTTACACAAGACTCACTTAAGAAACGTACATTTCTCCAAACAGAGTTTAACATCTTATCTACKCAACAGGCCGAATATTTAATATCCAAATCTAGGTATGGCTACTATGAGCATGGTGAGAGGGCTGGACGCCTTCTTGCACAGCAGCTACGGCAGCGCTCAGCTAATCAGGATATCTCAGCAATAAATGATAAGCATGGTGTAAAATGTTGTGAGAATGCAGGAATTAATCTGTGTTTCAGCAAATTTTACCAATCTCTGTATACCTCCGAAGCCTCACCTAACCCTACAGAATTGGATGATTTTTTTTAAAGATATTAAAATCCCTTCACTAAGTTCTGACCTATCTAACAAGTTGGAAAGAGATTTCTCTTCAGCTGAGATAAACTCTGTCATTAAAAACATGCAAAATGGAAAATCTCCAGGACCAGACGGTTTCCCGGCAGAATTCTTTGAGAAATTTTTGGATCTACTTTCTCCCCTGTTATTATCATTTTTTGAGGAATCCTTGGCTACACAATTATTGCCACTGTCTATGCGTCAGGCGGTAATTTCCTTGCTTTTAAAGAAGGATAAAGACCCCTTGAGCTGCAGTTCATATCGCCCAATATCGCTCTTAAATACTGATGTAAAAATTCTTACAAAGATGTTGGCAAAACGAGTCGAACAGATGATCCCCACAATTGTTTCACTTAACCAGACCGGTTTTATTAAAAATCGTCAATCCTTCTTTAATATCAGGTGGTTGTTTAATGTGCTCTATGCTTCTGCTCCGCCCGGTCACAACTGCAATGAAATTTTAATCTCGCTGGACACAGAGAAAGCGTTTGACCGGGTGGAGTGGAACTATCTTTTTAAGACCTTGGAGATGTTTAACTTCGGCCCTAAATTTGTTTCATGGGTGAAGCTGATATATACCTTACCAATGGCAGCAGTACGCACTAACAGTAATCTATCCAACTATTTTAAATTGGAATGTGGTACGAGGCAGGGGTGCCCACTCACGCCACTCTTATTCGCAATCGCGATTGAACTACTCGCAGTGGCTTTACGGAACAACCCTAAGATTAAAGGTATCTATCGGTTTGGCACTGAACATAGTTTCCTTATATGCAGATGATACTCTTCTTTTTTATCTCAGATCCCTTGTCTAGTGTTCCTGAGTTACTTCTTTTACTTCAAAAGTTTAGAAACATATCTGGTTATAAGGTTAACCTTCAAAAAAGTGAAATGATGCCTGTGACCCCAGTAGAAGAGCAGCATATGGGTRCAGTTCCTTTCAAAATTAGCTCTGCCAAATTTAAATACCTTGGTATTTGGATTACTCACAGTCACAAAGATTGGAAACATATCTGGTTATAAGGTTAACCTTCAAAAAAGTGAAATGATGCCTGTGACCCCAGTAGAAGAGCAGCATATGGGTTCAGTTCCTTTCAAAATTAGCTCTGCCAAATTTAAATACCTTGGTATTTGGATTACTCGCAGTCACAAAGATCTTTATACAGCAAACTTTCTGCCTCTCCTGGTGAACCTTAAGAAGGACATCGCTACATGGGCWTCCCTGCCTCTATCCCTGGGGGGTKGAATCAACGTGATRAAAATGACAATATTGCCCAAATTACTTTATCTATTTCAGAGCGTGCCAGTGTTCCTCACCAGGACTTTCTTTACAAAATTAAATAGTGAATTGTCGTCCTTTATTTGGAATAAAAAACATCCACGGACAGGCAGTAAGATGTTACAGTTACCCCATGATCTTGGTGGCTTGTCACTCCCCAACTTTTTATATTACTACTGGGCGGCCAACATTAGAGCCTTACTGTACTGGTTGAGAAACGACAACCCTGTTCCTACTTGGGTAAATCTAGAGAGGAAATCAGTTACGGTGAGCTCTCTCTCTCAGCTTTACTTTGCTACCGGTTACCGTTTAATCAATCCATCTCAACTTATACTTCTAATCCGGTTGTAACTCACACAATAAAAATCTGGAATCAGTGCAGGAGGTTGTTTAAAAGTACAGAATTATTATTGTCTGCTCCAGAATCAAATAACCATATGTTTGCTCCTTCACTAATGGACTCTGTTTTCAATACCTGCAGTTTAAAGGGAATAACCTCTCTGAATGATCTTTATATAAACAATAAGTTTGCCTCATTTGAACATTTAGCTCAGAAATTTGACATCCATAAGTCACAGTTCTTCAGGTATTTACAACTGAGACATTTTGTAATGTCAAACTCTGGATGTTTTCCTCTACGCCCCCCAACTTCTCTTATAGATGAGATTCTGATGTGTAAGTCTGTAACAAAACGCTCTGTGAGCAGAGTTTATTCTCTGCTCAGCTCATTTTCTGACTCCAGTTTAGATTCTTTGAAGGACAAGTGGGAGATGGACTTGGAGGAATCCATATCAGACACAGTTTGGCAAAAAATTATTCAAAATATATATTCGTCCTCAGTATGTGTGAAACATGTTATAGTTCAATTCAAGGTAGTACATCGTCTACACTGGTCRAAGGACAGATTGTGCAAATTCAAAAAGGACTTGGATCCATTGTGTGATCGTTGTAAACAATCTCCTGCCACACTTCTGCACACATTCTGGTCCTGTCCAAAGCTACATGGATACTGGCAAGGCATCTTTGATACCTTTTCAGGACTACAGTATTTGGACGAACTGTTCATCCATCACCATTCATCTCTCTCTTTGGGGTGGCTCCAGCAGAAG
>NW_013954202.1:20256-22741 GCF_001266775.1 Austrofundulus limnaeus
GGTGTGTTGGAGCAAGAAAACCTCTAAAACATGCAGGATAGCGGCCCTCGAGGACAGGAATTTGACACCCCTGGTCTAGTGTGAACAGTGATCAGCTTCACATCATGAACAGTTAATCAGAATCACCTCTAAGTGTCACCAGTGGAACCAAAGTCACAGAAACGTGACACCAGGCCTGCAGTTGAGGCTGCGCACATTTCCACCTTCAGTTGCATTTTGATACATCCGGAGTTTTGCGTGGATAATGACGTACGCAAGGTTTTTGTGCGTACGCACCGTTGACACATGAGGTCCCTGGTGATTATGGTCAGATATTATATAGACATAGTCAAAGCCATGATTTTTGGCATTAATCTTGAATTCTGACTTTGTTTCTGGGAGAAATTTTGTAAGAAATGTTGTTTTTTTTTACACCTGGAAGGGATGTAGTTTAATGGGGTACCATCAAAATTGCAGGTACTTTTTCTGCAGATAAACATGGTATATCTCTTGGACTATTAGTAATTAGCTCTTTAACTGTATTATCAGCAACATCTCAGAACCAATGATGTCCAGAACAGTATTGCTTCCTTAAGGCCCTGTCACACTGACATTTTAGACAATAGTTTGTCCAGTAGACTAAAGACATCTTAGCTGAAGATGGAATAAAATTCTAAAATTTTATCTTTGTGTTTCATGCTAAATTTTTAGTATTTTTGTTCATTATTCAGTTAGGTTTGATAGTTCTATTTTTATAATAATGTAAGTGATTTATGTTGATGCTTTTATTTTGAAGCAAACCGGACGTTCTGTTTTCAGCGAAGCGGAAGTTAATAAAGTCGACGTCAGTGTCGGACCGGCTAACACGAGTTGCCTGTTGTCATTTCTAAACTATAACCAATATCCAAATACGCTGGGTATCAGTGATGGCAGCGGTGGGATGTTGTTCAACAGAGTCCTGTCGGATAAATTCTGCATGTAAGTAGTAGGAACAAGTTTAGTTAGCCAGTTAATGCTAGCTAACGCTAGCTCCTGCTTACCGTAATGTTTTACAGAATGTGACGTGAGCAGTGTCAGCACATAAGAAGCTGCCGTCATCTTTTAGACAGTTTAGTTAACAGTGATGGGATGATGATACATCAGTGTATTGACACACTACACAAATTGTGTTGGCTCTGTGTTGACACTGTGTTGATCACTCCTGCAGGAATTCTAAAATTATTGCAGGTAAACAAAATGAAGATAAGATGAAAAAGCTTCTATGCTGCAAACACAACATCAGCCTGTGAAATATTGTATCATCAGTTCTTTATTAAAAATATGATCATCATTGTATCATTTCATTTGATCAATTTGTTTACTGAGTTAAGTTGTTCACGAGAAGAGTTTAAAACTTAAAACATTGTCTAAACTGAGTTGTAAAATACAGCAGATTTGTCTGTAATAAAGTTATGTTAATTATCAACTTATGTATGGAATTTTAAGTGTTAAACCATATGAAATAAAATACTAATATAATATACTAAAAATACTAATAATTGATTAGTTTATGCATTTTTATTGAGGAGTTGTGTTATTGAGTTCTGGATGGTTTTGTTTGTTTTGGATGTTGGAAACGAGTATGTTTCTTTTTGGAGGATGGGAACTATGTAAGTGATTTATGTTGATGCTTTTATTTTGAAGCATACCGGACATTCTGTTTTCAGCGAAGCGGAAGTTAATAAAGATGACGTCAGTGTCGGACCGGCTAACACAAGCTGCCTGTTGTCATTTCTAAACTATAACCCTTATCCAAATACAGTCAGTTATAATAAATGACCAAAAAGACAAAGCTAGTTTCTTCTTTGAATTTCAATGGTTTTGAAAAATGGCTCCGCAGTTCTTACAATCTCACTCCTTGGTGTGTAGGAGCTGGATTTATAAAGGATGAATAAAGTATTGATCAGAAAAAAAAAAACAGATCTGGTGCCCCTAATGTTAAAACAATGTAGACTGTCTTAACAGACCACTTTAAAATGAGCACTTATTCTTTATAAGCTTTAGGACAAGTCTGCAGTGAAATTAATTAACTCGGCCTCTATCGCTGAATTACAGGCAGTTTCTGTGTTGATGGTGGCGTTTACAAGGTGTAATTGGTTAGTGAATATGTTTTTTTTTTCAGGAACTCTGAAGTGCTGTACAGGGAGCGAAGTCCAGATTATTGATTGACGAGAGCTCAAACCCACAATCAGCGGTCCGCAACGACATGGAGGAGAAGAAGAAGATTCTGTGTGTCGGTCTGGTGTGTCTGGACATAATCAACGTTGTTGACAAGTATCCAGAAGAAGACACTGACAGCAGGTTAGCACACAAGATAAAGCTAACACTGACAGCAGGTTAGCACACAAGATAAAGCTAACACTGACAGCAGGTTAGCACACAAGATAAAGCTAACACTGACAGTAGGTTAGCACACAAGATAAAGCTAAAGCTAACACTGACAGCAGGTTAGCACACAAGCTAAAGC
>NW_013954202.1:24127-24765 GCF_001266775.1 Austrofundulus limnaeus
GGTTAGCACACAAGCTAAAGCTAACACTGACAGTAGCACACAAGATAAAGCTAACACTGACAGCAGGTTAGCACACAAGCTAAAGCTAACACCGACAGCAGGTTAGCACACAAGCTAAAGCTAACACTGACAGCAGGTTAGCACACAAGCTAAAGCTAACACTGACAGTAGGTTAGCACACAAGCTAAAGCTAACACCGACAGCAGGTTAGCACACAAGCTAAAGCTAACACTGACAGCAGGTTAGCACACAATATAAAGCTAACACTGACAGTAGCACACAAGATAAAGCTAACACTGACCGCAGGTTAGCACACAAGATAAAGCTAACACTGACAGTAGCACACAAGATAAAGCTAACACTGACCGCAGGTTAGCACACAAGCTAAAGCTAACACTGACAGTAGCACACAAGATAAAGCTAACACTGACAGCAGGTTAGCACACAAGCTAAAGCTAACACCGACAGCAGGTTAGCACACAAGATAAAGCTAACACTGACAGCAGGTTAGCACACAAGATAAAGCTAACACTGACACTGACAGCAGGTTAGCACACAAGCTAAAGCTAACACCGACAGCAGGTTAGCACACAAGATAAAGCTAACACTGACAGCAGGTTAGCACACAAGATAAAGCT
>NW_013954202.1:25606-26462 GCF_001266775.1 Austrofundulus limnaeus
AAGTAATTTTACATCATATTCATAAAGAATGCAGTTATTTCAAACAGTATTCTTACAAAATACAGGATTCATATAAATCAATTCATTCTTTGAAGAACTGGTTTTGTTGAAAACTTTGTAAATTATTTCAAAATAAAGTTCCCTAACCTTTTGGCAGGATAAACTCAGGGTGCAGGCAAAAAGCTTCAAAAATGCAAAAATGCTGTCAGTGCAGCTCTGCTTCCAAAGAAAGAATTTGTCAGGAGAAAATGAAGACTGTCTGCAGAACACAATGATCAGACAGGACACAGGATATAAAGGTGAGTAAACAAGGGACTGATTGGAAATACCTGGGGAGGAAACATGAGGATCAGGTGTACCTGGGAGGGAACACACAGACAGGTAAACACAGGGAACCACAGAAACACTAGAAAAACCAAAGTCAAAATAAACACAGACCATGACAGTAACTCCAGATTTGTTCACGTAGGTTCAAACAGATTTCCTGTTAATGTTAAAACACTGTCTGTGATGGAATCAGTTTCTTCTTTAGATCTATTTTAAATGTAATGAATTGTTTATAAATGTATAAAAGTGTGTTTAAACAATTACACAAGGTGTCTTTAAAAAGTGTAATCAGTTGTGATGTGATGATTGTGTGTCTGCAGGTGTTTGTCTCAGCGATGGCAGCGTGGAGGAAATGCTTCAAACTCGTGCACGGTGCTGTCACTGCTCAAGGCTCCATGTGCCTTCATGGGCTCGCTGGCTGCTGGTTCTGTGGCAGAGTGAGTACTGACCAACACACCAGTACCAACACACCAGTACCAACACACCAGTACCAACACACCAGTTCAACACACCAGTACAACACACCAGT
>NW_013954202.1:26558-27119 GCF_001266775.1 Austrofundulus limnaeus
AGCAGGTTAGCACACAAGCTAAAGCTAACACCGACAGCAGGTTAGCACACAAGCTAAAGCTAACACCGACAGCAGGTTAGCACACAAGATAAAGCTAACACCGACAGCAGGTTAACACACAAGATAAAGCTAAAGCTAACACTGTCAGCAGGTTAGGGTCATAAACCATGTCATAAACCATGTAGCAACTGAAACGGTGTCCTTATTAACACTAATCTAACCCTAATCAACAAAAATATTTAAAAGCATTATAAACTCTTTTTGGGGGTATTTCATGTTTATTACTAGTCAATGTCATGTTACAACTTACAGCTTAATTTCTATGTTGAGTTTAGTGTGTTTTGTAATTTATAAATATAGTTTTTCAAACTAAATGAAAGGATACAAAGTTCATTTTTTCTCATATATTTCATAGTAAATAAAATGTTTTTTTAACTTTACCTTGGTGTCCACAGAATAATTCAATTAATTTTTACATTTCAGTACAAAGTAATTTTACATCATATTCATAAAGAATGCAGTTATTTCAAACAGTATTCTTACAAAATACAGGATTCATAT
>NW_013954202.1:28119-29511 GCF_001266775.1 Austrofundulus limnaeus
TACCAACACACCAGTACAACACACCAGTACCAACACACCAATTCAACACACCAGTACAACACACCAGTACCAACACACCAGTTCAACACACCAGTACAACACACCAGTACAACACACCAGTACCAACACGCCAATTCAACACACCAGTACAACACACCAGTACCAACACGCCAGTTCAACACACCAGTACAACACACCAGTACCAACACACCAGTACAACACACCAGTACCAACACGCCAGTTCAACACACCAGTACCAACACACCAGTACCAACACACCAGTACCAACACATCAGTACCAACACACCAGTACAACACACCAGTACCACCAGTACCAACACACCAGTACAATACACCAGTACCAACACACCAGTACAACACACCAGTACCAACACACCAGTACCAACACACCAGTACCAACACACCAGTACAACACACCAGTACCAACACACCAGTACCAACACACCAGTACCAACACACCAGTACAACACACCAGTACCAACACACCAGTACCAACACACCAGTACCAACACACCAGTACAACACACCAGTACCAACACACCAGTACCAACACACCAGTACCAACACACCAGTACAACACACCAGTACCAACACACCAGTACCAACACACCAGTACCAACACACCAGTACAACACACCAGTACCAACACACCAGTCAGTGAATTCAACACAAAAACAAGACCCAGTTATTTTTATTGGTTTATAAACTACTGTTTAAAGCCAAACCTTTAGCCTTTAAAAATGGTGAAAAATAATGAAACATACATTATGATCAATGCTAAACTAATCAAACTACTGTCAAATATGAACAAATACATCCTTAATTTGACTGATTATTTTTAAATTTCTGTTTATACAAGGAAGCGCAGGTTTTTACTGGGCTTAGGTTGAAAAAGTGGCAGCAGGGTGGTGCAGTGGTTAGTGCTGTTGCCTCACAGTAGTAAGTTCACAGTCAACAGGTTTGTCCCCCAGTCTGGAGCCTTTTTTGTCAAGTTTATGTTCTGCCTGTGTAGAAGTGGGTTTTCTCCTGGGACTCTGGTTTCCTGTCACAAAACAAAAACATGCCTGTTAGGTTGATGGTGACTCCTGATGTCTCCACATGCTCCATCTGAAGCCGAACAATCGACACACAGTCACGTTGTTGTTGTTCAGCGTTTGTTTTCACTCTGTAATCTTGTAACAAGAGCTGACTTCAGCAGGTTAGATGGAGCATGAAGAGGTCCCCAGGTGTGAGACTGGGATCAGTTGTGTCCCTGTGGAGGACTGCAGAACTGTCTGAGTGACTGAGTGACTGAGTGACTGAGTGAGTGACTGAGTGAGTGACTGAGTGAGTGAGTGAGTGAGATGTGGACTGCAGAACTGTCTGAGTGAC
>NW_013954202.1:30363-30769 GCF_001266775.1 Austrofundulus limnaeus
ACACACCAGTACCAACACACCAGTACCAACACACCAGTACCAACACACCAGTACCAACACACCAGTACCAACACACCAGTACCAACACACCAGTTCAACACACCAGTACAACACACCAGTTCAACACACCAGTTCAACACACCAGTACCAACACGCCAGTTCAACACACCAGTACAACACACCAGTACAACACACCAGTACCAACACACCAGTACCAACACACCAGTACCAACACACCAGTACCAACACACCAGTTCAACACACCAGTACAACACACCAGTACCAACACACCAGTACAACACACCAGTACCAACACACCAGTACCAACACACCAGTACAACACACCAGTACCAACACACCAGTACCAACACACCAGTACAACACACCAGTACCAACACACCAGTCA
>NW_013954202.1:31769-32471 GCF_001266775.1 Austrofundulus limnaeus
TGAGTGAGTGACTGAGTGAGTGACTGAGTGAGTGACTGAGTGAGTGACTGAGTGAGTGACTGAGTGAGTGACTGAGTGAGTGAGTGAGTGAGTGACTGAGTGAGTGACTGAGTGACTGAGTGAGTGACTGAGTGAGTGACTGAGTGAGGTGACACAGAGATTTTAGCTGTCAGGACAGATTTGGAGACAAGCAGAGTTTCTGTGCCTGTTAGCACTGCGGCTATTTTTAGCTGCTGATGAAGAGGAGCTGGAGGTGGAAGGAGGAGGAAACAGCTGAAATAGTCTGATGGTTGCAGCTCTGTGTGGAGCTGACTCACCTGTCAGAGCTGAACTCAGTGAGTTCTGTTAGATTCTGTGGGAAACGTTAGTCTTTCTTCACTGTGAAAACTCTCAGGTTTGTTGACTTGTTTCAGCTGCAGAGTCGTGACGTTCTGAACAGTTCTGTGTGATTCCCTGTGACGGACCGTTAGCTTTAGCAGAGCGTGCAGCTCTGTCAGCTGACCTCAGCAGGAGGTCGTTTCCTGTTCGCAGCCTCCACCACAGACACAGCAGACACGCGCTCGCCTCCTTTCTGTTTTCCTTCAGTTTCCAGCACCTTCTGTCACTCGCTGTTTGTTTCAGCAAACCCTGTTCGCTCTTCCAGACATGAGCTGCGACACATTTGGGACTCGGCTGTCTCTTCGGCTGTCTCTTCGGCTGTCT
>NW_013954202.1:33471-34544 GCF_001266775.1 Austrofundulus limnaeus
CGTGTGTAGCGTGTGTAGCGTGTGTAGCGTGTGTAGCGTGTGTAGCGTGTGTAGAGTGTGTAATGAGGACATGGGTCAACCCTGAGCCCTGCTCTGAGCTCCTACAGTTGGTTTTAAACCATCTCCTCTGTTCTCGGAGCAGTGCTCTGGATCTCCTCAGTCCTGAGGAACCTGCTCAGCTTACAGCTCAGGTGAGGGCAGAGGAGATTCCTGTCTGTACTTTTACTTTGAAATACAAAAGAAATGTAAACAGTTTCCTGTCTTTAGTTTTATTTTGGAAGATTTTCAAAAGTTCTGCATCGATGTGTCTCTGATGTCTGAGCACGCTCAGTGCACATCTCCTGCCTCTGTGGTCATCAGCAACGTCAGTACAGGAAGCCGAACCATCCTGCACATGAACAGGTGTGGACAGGTGTGTTTATGTTTGTGTGTTTGACACTAACTGCCTCTGTTTTTCTAGCATCATCATCATCATCATCATCAGCCAGACAAGTTCTGCCCTTTTCTGTTTATCCAGAAGCTCCCTCTGTGTGAGCTTTGATTTTAACAAAGACATCGATGTTTCCTGTCTGTCTCTGACAGTTACATCATGGCCGACTTCTTACAACGCACAATTGATGTCTCAATGGTGGTTTGGCAGTGGAAAGGTCAAACTCCATGTGCATGTTGTGTGGTTTGTCCATCCAGCGGATCTCGAACTGTCTTTCTCTATGATACGTAAGAGGACTGCCGTCGTTCACAGTGTTCACTAAATACCTCCATCAATTCAACGTTATCATGGTGACAAGGATCAATGCTGGGATAGAAGTATTCACTTCAAGGCCCTGTGACATTATAATGCTTTACACAATTTGTGTCAATTTTTGAACATTTTGTCCAACACTGAAGACTGATTGTGCGTCTAAGATGGAATAAAAAATCTATTGGTAGCCTCTTTTGGACGTACAGTATACATGCTGTAATGGTACCAATTAGATAGGTGCAACAACTAATCGATCAAATCCATAAAAATCGATTATTAAAAGCGTTGGCAATGAATTTCATTATTGATTCGTTGTGTCACAGGATTTATG
>NW_013954202.1:35544-36020 GCF_001266775.1 Austrofundulus limnaeus
GATATATCACAGTATATTGGGATATATCACGATATATCACAGTATATTGGGATATATCACGATATATCACAGTATATTGTGATGTATCACGATATATCACAATATATTGTGATGTATCACGATATATCACAGTATATTGGGATATATCACGATATATTACAGTATACTGTGATATATCATGATATATCACAGTATATTGTGAAATATCACGATATATCACAGTATATTGGGATATATCACGATATGTCACAGTATATTTGGATATATCACGAAATATCACAGTATATTGTGATATATCACGAAATATCACAGTATATTGGGATATATCACGATATGTCACAGTATATTGGGATAAATCACGATATATCTCAGTATATTGGGATATATCACGATATATCACAGTATATTGGGATATATCACGATATATCACAGTATATTGGGATATATCACGATATATCACAGTATATTGGGATATA
>NW_013954202.1:39155-39549 GCF_001266775.1 Austrofundulus limnaeus
AGTACTGCAGTTAGTAAGTCCTACAGTTAGTAAGTCCTACAGTTAGTAAGTCCTACAGTTAGTAAGTCCTACAGTTAGTAAGTCCTACAGTTAGTAAGTCCTACAGTTAGTAAGACCTACAGTTAGTAAGTACTAAGTCCTACAGTTAGTAAGTACTACAGTTAGTAAGTCCTACAGTTAGTAAGTCCTACAGTTAGTAAGTCCTACAGTTAGTAAGTACTACAGTTAGTAAGTCCTACAGTTAGTAAGTCCTACAGTTAGTAAGTCCTACAGTTAGTAAGTCCTACAGTTAGTAAGTCCTACAGTTAGTAAGCCCTACAGTTAGTAAGTCCTACAGTTAGTAAGTCCTACAGTTAGTAAGTCCTACAGTTAGAAAGTATTACAGTTAGTAAGT
>NW_013954202.1:40851-45482 GCF_001266775.1 Austrofundulus limnaeus
CGTCACCCGCAGAGCGTTGTCAATGCTGGCTGAGCTAAATAAAGTTTAGAAAGAAAGAAAAACTCTACCTGTAAAGATGCGCCCAATCTGAGACTTGAGTGAAAAGTAGAGACTTTAAAGCAGTTTTTAAGTTGTGTTATTAGGCCAAGTAGCTCCTAAGTTATAATAAAAAATATGCTATATTTAATTTTTTTAAAAAGATGGTCTGATTTGATGCGAGCCGCGTCGCGAGGAGTAAACGCGTATGGGGGTGGGGTGGGGGGCGCACCTGAATCCACCATTTGTTTCCTCTTCCTTTCGGGCCAAAAGTATAAAAACCCTCCAGTTTTTTCTGACTGAGGCTCAAAGTTATTTGTTGAGCAGCATTTAGGTTCAGGACGAAGGAAAAACAAACAAAAAAAAAGACCCGATTGAGCAGCACAGGTCTGGGGAGGAGGAGTGGGGCTGCTTCAGAACCGTTTACTGGGTCAGAACACAGTTTTAGTCAAACAGAACCAACAACAATGAAGCAAAAAGTAAAGAATTAGATAAAAATAATAAATATTAAATGTAAATAAATTCTAATTATAATAAATTAATAACAGTTTTACATGTAAAAATCATATTTTATTATTTTAATCTACTTTCTTCATTCAACAACCTAAAGGTTTAAATTTCTGTGATGTTTCATGTAGGAGAAATACACTTTTTTCAGTCAGTATTTAATACAACTGGTAAAATAAAGAGTTAAAATATTTGATTCAAGAGAAAACTCTGTTTTTAAGAAAATGTCTGCTTATTAATTATTTGTTGGTCAATCTATAAGATAAATCAACTTCTGATTAATTAATCAATCAATAACTTGCATCTGTAATTTGTACAGGAATGAAATTCATTTATATCAACTCACATTCATGTAATGAAGCATTTTAATGATTTGGCTGATTAATCCATTAATCAAAATAATGATGGACAGATTAATGGATCATTAAATAATCATTAGTTGCAGCCGTAGACATGAGGTCAGCTTCTGTTTTGGGACAGATGAACAGCTGCTGTGTGCAGGAGGCTGGGAGCAGGAAACATGAGACAGTTTCTACCTGCAGTTCTCACAGGATCACTGGTTTAACCAGGTCAAAGACATGAAGACAGATCAGGTCAGCCTCTGATTACTTTATGCAGCCAGTGCTTCTGGGAATGACTGAAAGTAAAAAAAACTTAAGACCTGACAAAATTAAATTTAAGACCTTGGATGAAAGTCTGGGTGTTTTTCAGACTTTTTTAGGCCTAAAATGTAGATTTTCTAATATTAGACCTTTTTGAGACGTTTTAAGAGCCTGTAAGAACCTGTGTAAGTTCTGCTGTTTCTCATGGTTTCATGTGTGACAGAAGCACAACACTTACATTCATATTTAGACGTCCAGAGAACAAAGACAGAACTGTTCTAAGTTTAGATCTGCTGCCAGAAATAAAACCTTTCATGAGCAGAAGCAGCAGAGGCTTAAAGCTGCAGGTTCTTTTAAAAAATCACAAACTGAATCCATTCAAACCACTTTAACCAACTGTTAACTTCAGCTGCTCTAAAAGTCTTCAAACTAAAAATAAGTGACTTTAAATCACAGTACAACTGCCTGCAAACTCACCCCTAAGAACCTCCTACCATTTCTGACGCTCCCACTTCAGCACGGCTTCACAATGCTTCAGGGAAGAGGTGCTTTGTGGGGCGGGGGCTCGACTACAGACTGAGCTCCAGGGAGGAGCTTTGTATCAGCAAGGGTTCAGGCAGCTCCACATGGTGGACCAACAGGACCATGAGCCAAGCAGATGTTTTAACGGTTGAAGGCCTCTACATCCAACTAGAACCTGATCCACCTCTACAACTAGAACCTGATCCTCCTCTACAACTAGAACCTGATCCTCCTCTAGAACTAGAACCTGATCCACCACACAGCAGATTCTTTGTAAGTAAGAAAAGGAAGTAAAAGTTTCTTTATAAAGCACGTCTCACAGACATAGAGAGTCACAAAGCGCTTTACAAAAAGCAAAAGTTACACAGAAAAATAAAACAATAAAACATGAAGAACATCATAAAACACAGGTAAGGAACAGATCACACACTGGAATTGTTCTAAAGATGAAAGTTTTCAGTTTGCCACAGAATCAACTGAACGTATAGACAGCAGAAGATCCAGAGCCTTGGAGCGACGGCCTGGAAGGAGCCATCACCTCTAGACTTAAAGTGAGTGAAGTTAGACCATTCTGATGTGATGACCTCAGCCCTCGACAGGGTAAACACAGACACAACAGGACTTTAAAATATAATGGAGCCTGACCATGGAGAACTTCAAACGTTAGGACCAGGCTTTTAAACTTAAAACAAAAGCCACTGGGAGCCAGTGGAGGGATTTTAACTGGGGGTAATGTGAATCCTTCTGGTGGTGCAGGTCAACACCTTGGCTGCTGTCAACGGGACAAGTCCTTCTTATTAAGACAGGACAAAAGGACATTACAATAGTCTAAAGAAGAGGACACAAAAGCATGAGTGATCAACTCTAAATCACCTGTGGGAACAGTTCTAAGTTTGGAGATGTTTCTAAGCTGAAACAAAGTGTTTCTATGAGTTGTTTGGAAGTGTTGTAGTGACATCACTCTAACATTTCTAAGGTTAGAAGGCTTGTCTGATTCTGGATTCCATTTCTCTGAGCAAAGACTGGACCAGAACCTGTTCTATGGTCCAGACTGGTACTCACTCTGCAGGCTGGGCAGGTTGGCATCTTCAGGTTTGGTCTTCAGCAGGTGAGGAAGACGAGTGTATCTGTAGCCAAAGCCACAGCCCTGAGAGGGAGGAAGATGTTAGAGAGGAAGAGGAGGGAGCAGTCTGAACTCTCTGACCAGGGTCCAGGGCTGGACTGAAGACTGGACTCTCAGGGTCACAAGAGGCAAACACACAGATAAATGTGTGTGTGAGCTCACCCTCCACAGTCGGACCAGAATCCAGTTGGTCTGAGCCCAGGGTCTCTGCTCGTATGGAGCCAGAAGGTTCCTCATCATCGCCACTCGCCTGAAAGGAGACACCAACACAGACCACTGCAGGAGGACCTGAACCTGGACCTGGACCTGGCTCAGGACCTGGTGCTGGTTTTTCTGATCCCTGAAACCCATGAACCTGTGAGAGCTTTAAGGCCCTCTGGCACCAGGTCAGATGATGTAATTACCCACAATGCACTGAGAGATCACTTCCAATAAAAACACTTAGAAACTTTAACCAGTTTCAGGAAGAACCAGAACATCCAGGTCGGCTGAAATGATCTGTGGTCTTCCTGACATACAGCAGCTCCCAGATCCAACAGGTCCAGATCAGGACTCTGGACTCACTGAGCCAAAGACTTACTGCTCCTCTGGGATCCTCTCCACCGCCCTGAGGGATTGTGGGTAGCAGACATAGCTGGCCAGCGCCTGCATCAGAGAGTCTTTGATATCTGCAAGAGACGACAGAGGAGGTTAAACCTGCAGACACAGCTGTCCTGAGGACTGAGACAGGCCTGCCTGAACCAGAACCACCAGAGCCTCCAGATTTATTCATGGTCCTGTACCTGGTCTCTGTACCTGGTCTCTGTACCTGGTCTCTGTACCTGGTCTCTGTACCTGGTCCCTGTACCTGGTCTCTGTACTTGGTCCCTGTACCTGGTCTCTATATCTGGTCTCTGTATCTGGTCTCTGTACCTGGTCTCAGGTAAAATAAATGTCCTGTTGTGGACGTGCAGAGACAGGTGCAGAGACAGGTGCAGGGACAGCTGCAGGGACAGCTGCAGGGACAGGTGCAGGGACAGCTGCAGGGACAGCTGCAGGGACAGGTGCAGGGACAGGTGCAGGGACAGCTGCAGGGACAGGTGCAGGGACAGGTGCAGGGACAGCTGCAGGGACAGGTGCAGGGACGTATTGATGGTCCTGCAGCTTCAGCTGCTCTGAACTCTGATAAGCAGCAGGTGACTGATCACTTCTGTGGATCCAGATAAAAAGTTTCACTTCACAAGTCCAGTCTGAGGAGATAATGACATCATCTGCATGGTTTATAGAGAAAACATAAACAAGCTTTAGCTGTTTGAAGAGAGAAGATGAAGGCTTTACTGTAAAACCTGTGTGAGGAGGAGGAGGAGGAGGAGGAGGAGGAGGAGGAGGAGAGCTGCTCTGCTGCCTCTGTTTCAATAAAACATCACATTTAACAATAATCACACAATGACCCTTTGTGTTATAAATCAGTTTAAAGGCAGCACCACTGGACAAAGTGTTGTACACTGATGACACCACACAGCCTGGGGAGGACCCTCTGGTCCTCAGGGACAAAGTCTGGACCCCACTGGTCCTCAGGGACAAAGTCTGGACCCCACTGGTCCTCAGGGACAAAGTCTGGACCCACTGGTCCTCAGGGACAAAGTCTGGACCCACTGGTCCTCAGGGACAAAGTCTGGACCCCACTGGTCCTCAGGGACAAAGTCCGGACCCACTGGTCCTCAGGGACAAAGTCTGGACCCCACTGGTCCTCAGGGACAAAGTCTGGACCCACTGGTCCTCAGGGACAAAGTCTGGACCCCACTGGTCCTCAGGGACAAAGTCTGGACCCACTGGTCCTCAGGGACAAAGTCTGGACCCCA
>NW_013954202.1:46179-47247 GCF_001266775.1 Austrofundulus limnaeus
TGTGTGTGTGTGTGTGTGTGTGTGTGTGTGTGTGTGAAAACAACGTGACCACACGCCCACAGTGCAGCTTCAGGTAGAGCATGTGGACACCTGTAGACTGGTTGGATCTGGTTCTTCACCAGTCTGGTCTTTAGAGGACACACTGGGTCACAAAGTACACCAGAGACCGGTCTCACTGATCCAGACAGAATAAAACTCACCCCTGCTTCTCTCCGTCCACCAGGATCCGGACCAGGATTCCAGTAACAGCCACCAGGATTGGGTAGTGGTCCACACTCTCCAGACCTGCAGGAAAACAGATAGAAGTGATTTAAAGACCAGGAACCAGGTACTAAGAACCAGGAACCAGGTACTAAGAACCAGGAACCAGGTACTAAGAACCAGGAACCAGGTGGCAGCAGCAGGTCTTTACTTCCTGTTAGTAAAATGTAAAGATTCATCTAATCAAACTAAATCAACCTGATGTCCTGAAATATAAAATCAGACCACTTCCCTCTGAGGGTCCAAAAAACCCACAGAATAAACAAAACAAATAGTTTCTGACAGATCAGGTGAAAACTGGACCCAGAAACCCTGAAAACTGGACTGAAAAACCATGAAAACTGGACCCAGAAACCCTGAAAACTGGACCCTGAAAACCTGAAATGTGGACCCAGAAACCATGAAAACTGGACCCTGAAAACTGGACCCTGAAAACCTGAAAACTGGACTGAAAAACCATGAAAACTGGACCCAGAAACCCTGAAAACTGGACCCTGAAACCCTGAAAACTGGACCCTGAAAACCTGAAATGTGGACCCAGAAACTATGAAAACTGGACCCTGAAAACTGGACCCAGAAACCCTGAAAACTGGATCCTGAATAACTGGACCCTGAAACCCTGAAAACTGGACCCTGAAAACCTGAAATCTGGACCCAGAAACCATGAAAACTGAACCCTGAAAACTGGACCCAGAAACCCTGAAAACTGGATCCTGAATAACTGGACCCAGAAACCACGAAAACTGAACCCTGAAAACTGGACCCAGAAACCCTGAAAACTGGATCCTGAATAACTGGACCCAGAAA
>NW_013954202.1:48247-48623 GCF_001266775.1 Austrofundulus limnaeus
AACTAGAACCTGATCCTCCTCTACAACTAGAACCTGATCCACCTCTAGAACTAGAACCTGATCCTCCTCTACAACTAGAACCTGATCCACCTCTAGAAGTAGAACCTGATCCACCTCTACAACTAGAACCTGATCCACCTCTACAACTAGAACCTGATCCACCTCTAGAACTAGAACCTGATCCTCCTCTAGAACTAGAACCTGATCCACCTCTAGAACTAGAACCTGATCCACCTCTACAACTAGAACCTGATCCTCCTCTACAACTAGAACCTGATCCACCTCTAGAACTAGAACCTGATCCTCCTCTAGAACTAGAACCTGATCCTCCTCTACAACTAGAACCTGATCCACCACACAGCAGATTCTTTGTAAG
>NW_013954202.1:49563-49977 GCF_001266775.1 Austrofundulus limnaeus
ATGTTTTAACTGGTGTTAATATGTTTTAACTGGTGTTAATATGTTTTAACTGGTGTTAATATGTTTTAACTGGTGTTAACATGTTTTAACTGGTGTTAACATGTTTTAACTGGTGTTAATATGTTTTAACTGGTGTTAACATGTTTTAACTGGTGTTAATATGTTTTTACTGGTGTTAATGTTTTAACTGGTGTTAACATGTTTTAACTGGTGTTAACATGTTTTAACTGGTATTAATATGTTTTAACTGGTATTAATATGTTTTAACTGATAATATGTCTTAACTGGTGTTAATATGTTTTAACTGGTGTTAATATGTTTTAACTGGTGTTAATATGTTTTAACTGGTGTTAACATGTTTTAACTGGTGTTAACATGTTTTAACTGGTGTTAATATGTTTTAACTGGTGTTAA
>NW_013954202.1:50977-51864 GCF_001266775.1 Austrofundulus limnaeus
GGGGGGGGGTTAGCAGCCTGGTGGTTCTGTGTTAAGCTCTGTGTTCTTGCTTGTTGAAATAAACTAAAGTCAGACGACTTGTTAAATAAATACTTGTAGGTCACGAGGCTGACCTGGCAGCTCCTCCATGCTGTTGGCAGGGCTGAAGTAGTTCTTCAGGGCGCTGTAGGCGTTCATGGCCACGTTCAGGAAGAACTCGGGGGTGAAGGCGAACAGAGAGCCCGTGTTGTCGGCGTGTTCGATGGTGCGAATGCACACACACAGCAACCAGTACACGTCCAGCATCTTCTCCTGAAGACAGTCCAGCATCAGACAGCTGCACACGGGTCAGAACCCAGTGTAAACACAGCAGATCACCTTGGAGTAGATGGTAGCATTAATCCAGGCCAGTCTGCGGCTCAGGTGGTTCAGCTTCTCTGCAAACACCTTCTGACTCTTCTGCAGCTCGTCCAGGATGTCAGCACGCTGGAACACACAGGATGGAGTAACTTCCTGCTTCCTGTCTCAGCTCTCATTCATGGAAGAGAAGATCTGAAGAAGCTTTCTAACAACGTGAGCTGGGAGCAGAAGAACCTGTCAGCTCTCATCAGAACACAGACATGAAGACAAACGCTACCCTGAACCAGCCCTGAAGACTCTGCACAACTCCTCATCACTTCCTGTCTGCTTCTTGTTTGTTTGTTTGTGCTGAGCTCACGTTAATGAGAGCAGCTGACAGCAGAGAGGACACAAACACCCAGAGTTCTGCTTGGCTGCTTTAATTACTGCTGTCAGTCCAGAACCACTGCAGCCCACTGCTGGTCATTATTCATGTTCCTGTAAGCAGCCTGCAGGTCACAGGTCACAGGTCTCACACACACACACACACACACACACACACACACACA
>NW_013954202.1:52864-55098 GCF_001266775.1 Austrofundulus limnaeus
TCCTCTACAACTAGAACCTGATCCTCCTCTACAACTAGAACCTGATCCTCCTCTACAACTAGAACCTGATCCACCACACAGCAGATTCTTTGTAAGTAAGAAAAGGAAGTAAAAGTTTCTTTATAAAGCACGTCTCACAGACATAGAGAGTCACAAAGCGCTTTACAAAAAGCAAAAGTTACACAGAAAAATAAAACAATAAAACATGAAGAACATCATAAAACACAGGTAAGGAACAGATCACACACTGGAATTGTTCTAAAGATGAAAGTTTTCAGTTTGCCACAGAATCAACTGAACGTATAGACAGCAGAAGATCCAGAGCCTTGGAGCGACGGCCTGGAAGGAGCCATCACCTCTAGACTTAAAGTGAGTGAAGTTAGACCATTCTGATGTGATGACCTCAGCCCTCGACAGGGTAAACACAGACACAACAGGACTTTAAAATATAATGGAGCCTGACCATGGAGAACTTCAAACGTTAGGACCAGGCTTTTAAACTTAAAACAAAAGCCACTGGGAGCCAGTGGAGGGATTTTAACTGGGGGTAATGTGAATCCTTCTGGTGGTGCAGGTCAACACCTTGGCTGCTGTCAACGGGACAAGTCCTTCTTATTAAGACAGGACAAAAGGACATTACAATAGTCTAAAGAAGAGGACACAAAAGCATGAGTGATCAACTCTAAATCACCTGTGGGAACAGTTCTAAGTTTGGAGATGTTTCTAAGCTGAAACAAAGTGTTTCTATGAGTTGTTTGGAAGTGTTGTAGTGACATCACTCTAACATTTCTAAGGTTAGAAGGCTTGTCTGATTCTGGATTCCATTTCTCTGAGCAAAGACTGGACCAGAACCTGTTCTATGGTCCAGACTGGTACTCACTCTGCAGGCTGGGCAGGTTGGCATCTTCAGGTTTGGTCTTCAGCAGGTGAGGAAGACGAGTGTATCTGTAGCCAAAGCCACAGCCCTGAGAGGGAGGAAGATGTTAGAGAGGAAGAGGAGGGAGCAGTCTGAACTCTCTGACCAGGGTCCAGGGCTGGACTGAAGACTGGACTCTCAGGGTCACAAGAGGCAAACACACAGATAAATGTGTGTGTGAGCTCACCCTCCACAGTCGGACCAGAATCCAGTTGGTCTGAGCCCAGGGTCTCTGCTCGTATGGAGCCAGAAGGTTCCTCATCATCGCCACTCGCCTGAAAGGAGACACCAACACAGACCACTGCAGGAGGACCTGAACCTGGACCTGGACCTGGCTCAGGACCTGGTGCTGGTTTTTCTGATCCCTGAAACCCATGAACCTGTGAGAGCTTTAAGGCCCTCTGGCACCAGGTCAGATGATGTAATTACCCACAATGCACTGAGAGATCACTTCCAATAAAAACACTTAGAAACTTTAACCAGTTTCAGGAAGAACCAGAACATCCAGGTCGGCTGAAATGATCTGTGGTCTTCCTGACATACAGCAGCTCCCAGATCCAACAGGTCCAGATCAGGACTCTGGACTCACTGAGCCAAAGACTTACTGCTCCTCTGGGATCCTCTCCACCGCCCTGAGGGATTGTGGGTAGCAGACATAGCTGGCCAGCGCCTGCATCAGAGAGTCTTTGATATCTGCAAGAGACGACAGAGGAGGTTAAACCTGCAGACACAGCTGTCCTGAGGACTGAGACAGGCCTGCCTGAACCAGAACCACCAGAGCCTCCAGATTTATTCATGGTCCTGTACCTGGTCTCTGTACCTGGTCTCTGTACCTGGTCTCTGTACCTGGTCTCTGTACCTGGTCCCTGTACCTGGTCTCTGTACTTGGTCCCTGTACCTGGTCTCTATATCTGGTCTCTGTATCTGGTCTCTGTACCTGGTCTCAGGTAAAATAAATGTCCTGTTGTGGACGTGCAGAGACAGGTGCAGAGACAGGTGCAGGGACAGCTGCAGGGACAGCTGCAGGGACAGGTGCAGGGACAGCTGCAGGGACAGCTGCAGGGACAGGTGCAGGGACAGGTGCAGGGACAGCTGCAGGGACAGGTGCAGGGACAGCTGCAGGGACAGGTGCAGGGACAGGTGCAGGGACAGATGCAGGGACAGGTGCAGGGACAGGTGCAGAGACAGCTGCAGGGACAGGTGCAGGGACAGCTGCAGAGACAGGTGCAGGGACAGCTGCAGGGACAGGTGCAGGGACAGCTGCAGGGACAGGTGCAGGGACAGGTGCAGGGACAGATGCAGGGACAGGTGCAGGGAC